>NW_010390650.1:9868-14060 GCF_000710305.1 Buceros rhinoceros silvestris | reverse complement strand
CAGTTTGGTTTGGGGACATCAAAGAGGAAAAAGCAAATACCAGGGCTGGCATATACCTCATTGGCAGGTCCTGGGGAACAGCTGGTGCAGCAGGACAGACTTCCTAAACCTCACCCTAGATAAGGGATGGGGAACGCTTCAAATCACAGCCGCTGTACCAACCTGCAGTGCACCAGAATAGGCCCTGCGCCTGGGATGCTCTCTTGCTTCTGGTTTATTTGGTCAAGGAAGTTGAGCACTCCTCCTGGCTCGCTGGGTACACCGTGGTCAGGCCAGCTCAGGTACTGGTAGTGCCAGATCTCACGCACAGCCTTACCCTGACAATAACAAAACAACTCACTGGTAAAACTGCAACCCACTCCCCTCCCCGGCCTCTGTCCCGGGGAGAGCTGGATCTGAAGCCAAAGGTCTCTGTCTCCTGCACACGTGATTCCACCAGTGTGGCTGCAGCACAAGACAGGTGGGAACAACAACCCCAAGAACAATAAATACAACAGCAGCATCACCACAGCACCCAGCGGTTTCCAGCCTCGGACACAGAGCAACTGCTAGACCCCCAGGCTCGATGACAGCCCTCGACCAGGCACACTTACGTTATCCACTGGACACACGCAGAGGTGCCGGAGTTTGTACTCCAACGCCTCATGCTCCCCAGCGTTCTCCACAAGGTAGGGACCGTATTCCTTTGTGCTGCCCACCTCTGGCCAGTAGGGCACACATTTGTTCTGTGTGGGCAGAAAGGCCACGGTGAGGACGGGCAGAGGGCAGGAAAGAGGGAAAAAGCAGAGCAGTGGTTGAAGGGGAAAAGGGCAGCTCTGAGACACCTACAAACCGCGACTTACCCGCCCTTTCTCTACCTCCCGTGTAGTCATCACGATAATGCGCGTGTTCTCCTGCCATACCATTTGCCAGAAGTCATTGACTGTGGAATCCAGGCAACCCTGGCTAGCAATGTAGGTCTTGGTGCGCTCATCTGGGCTGATGAGGTTGTTCTGAGCGTGGACAGGGGAAGATCAGGAGGGCTGCAGGAGCAGGCAGGCCTTTCCCCATTTTGGGCATAGAGCCACCTCTCCAGAGTCTCACCTTGACATAGTTGGCATTGATATAGTCAGATCCGGGTATATTTGGGTCCCTTCCTTGGAGGATGACTCTGGAGTGATCAACTGGGGGTGCAGTGAAGGAATAAACTGAGCAATGACATACTCTGTGCCAAGCCACGCCGAGCTCCTTCACTACCTCACGCCACTCATTCAGGCTACCCAGTGCATGCAGCACGTCCCGTATTTTCATCTCTCCTGCTCGGGGGTCAGACCAATCTCACCCTGTCCTCCCATCTCACTACCCTGTGATGGACCATCAGAAGCTAATGAGTCTGATGCAACCCTCCCTCCTTCCTTTAAGGACTGGAAAAGGCTGGGACCTATCCCCTCCTTTCTGAGATCCTCAGTGCCACACCCCTTGTAACCCACGCTCGAGGACAGAGTGGGCTGAGGCAGGGCAGGGATGACTTCATTGCCTGGCTGTGTCTACTTGGGGGGGTTTTTTGGGGGGTTTGGTTTTTTTGCTTTTTTATATGGAGAAGCAAGACTTACAGGGCAGGATGTTCTTGTATCGGTTCTTGCTCTTGTTTTCAGGTCTCTGACCCTCATGACGGTCAAACAGCTGCTTGGCTTCCTGTTTTTGCAGACTCTGAGAGCAGAAGAAAGAATAGTCATGGCAAGGTCACAACGTACAACAGGGGAGGTTGGGACTCAGAGGAACAGTGGTGACTCTGGGGACACGTGGGTATGCCTGTGCACGAGCAGAGAAGTGAAAAGCAAACCTAGACCTGAAAAGTCCAAAGATCATGCCCTTACTGTCTTGATGATTCGTTCTCCCCACCACGAAAAAGCACATTTCCACCTCACTGGCTTCGCTTAAAGATGATACTCACTCCCGAGAGGAATAGGTTCCAAACAGAGAGTTCTTTCAGAGGTAAGTTATCAAGAATTTACAAGACACCTGAGAAATCTGTGTCCAGGAACAAGTCAAGGATGGAGAATGAGGTAGTGCACAGGGACTTCCCAAAAAGCCAGAATAATGTCCCCCAGCAGTTTCTTACATCAAATTCCTCCCAGAATCCAGCCTTGGATGTCTCCTCAGATTGACTCTTCTTGTTCAGTTCCTGCACTCTATTCTCAATGTCAGCAGCATTCACCCTTGTAGCGTAGAAGGGCTGGGGATGGGAAAACACAACGGGTTGGCACGAGAGAGACGCACTGCTGGAGAAGAAAGTCTCCTCTACGTGGAGAAAAGGATGAGAGAGACACAAAGCAGAAACAAGCAGCAAGTGGGTCCCTCCAGAGGATCCCTAGGAAACAGAGGAAACGGGATTTACCTGCTTCAGGTACACGAAGGAGCCAGACACCTCCTCAATTCCAGTCTTCTTGAAGTGTTCCACCAGATCTGCCAAGCTGTCAAACATTTCAGCACCTCCAACCGTGTACTGCCCGTTCTAAACAGAGGAAGAACGCGTCACATCCCGCTCACACCGTTCCTACAGACAGAGCTGGGAACACTTAGGGAAAAGCTAACCCTGGAGTGCAAAGCCATAGGCACCACCCCGTGCCGTCTAGAAAAGAGCTTCCTCTGACAGGGAGGTCAAAGGTGGTTTGCCCCGAGAACACAAAGTTCACAGCCTGGTGAACTGGCTCCGGTTCTTAGTGGGTGGAAGCCCAGAGAAGGTACCTTGCCCTCAGCTCTCATTTAAGGTCCGTTGCTTTCTGCCCTTGGAGTCTCCCTCCACTCTCTGCATCATCCCACATGAAAGAAACAGGAGAACTCGTGACAACCAGGTTGGTAACATCCTTTAGACTAAGTGTGGAAGCCTCACAGATGCCTCTCCTCCCCCAAGAGCTTTTAACTCTTTTGATGACCTTGTAACTAGATGGTGAATCCTCTTCTCTCTTTCACCACAAACTCCCTGTCCAGGAGTTCTCGACTGACACTGAGCCCTGTTTCCTCCCGTGTCTGAGCACCCAGCACTGCCCATGGTCACCCAGGCTGGGGCAAGGACATAAGGAACCAGCACTTTTATCCAAATTCTCAGACTGCTGGTGGTACCAAGCTGACAGACCCCATGCTTTTGAGGACATGAGCAGCAGAGATCTCTTCCACTCCCTTTCCTTTTGCTCTCCCAACGGCTCACCTCACACATGATCTTGATGTGTGTGACCCTGAGCTGGGCCCCAGCACCACTGGTTGCCCCAGCTGGTGCAGCATCAGACCCAGGTTTAAGCCGGTCAGTGAGGACGGACAAGACAAAATCCCCAGGTTTGCTGAGGCTCTCCCGCACCAAGAAGGTCCAAGGGGTGGCTTTGGCCTGGAGAAGTGACTCAGCTGCAGAGCCTGACAGATGCCCATGGTACCACCTAGGAACAGACAGGAGAGAGTCAGAAGAGACTTGGAGATGCCCTTGAGCTGGTAAGTGAAGGGCAGCAACACTGGGAAAGGGGGCGGGAGGAAGAAAGGGAAGAAGGGACAGCGGAGAGGGAAAAGATTAAGGGAAGGAAACCAAGGGAAGAGCAGGGTCTTGGGAAAAGCAGATGAACAGGGAGCAGAGGCAAGAACAGAAAAAGGGCAAGGGATGAGGTGGAGGCAGGAGGGAGCTGGGGAGCAGAATGCTGGTACCAGAGGACAGAGCAGGAAAGCACCAAGTGTGATCCACTTGCGCGATACACACAAGCAGAGGTAAGCGACGCTTGCTGACAACCGGCTGGGGGAGGGTTGTCTGTGGTTTCCAGCACCTCCCAGCCCAGCATTTCGGGGATTCTCACCTTACTGCCGCAAGGTTCTTTGGAAACTCAAACACCAGGGAAACAAAACCAAACCTCCAGTGAGTCAGAAACTCTCCCATCAGATTAAGCAGCGCCCGGATGGCCGTGTTGAGATCAGATTCATTAAAGGTCCATACCAGCGACCCCTCTTTCTAAAACACAGTGTCACCTCTTCAGTCAGAGGATAATTCCCTTTCTCTGGGCACATGACACTGCAGCAATCGGCCCAGCCTTGGGAGTGAACACCGGCAGCCACCTGGAGCTCACCTTCTGCTCCTGGTACTTACCACTCTTGTCGATCTGTGTGCATAGTCCTGTCCTCAATTCAAACACCCGCTCAGCAGCTCCTTCTCTCCTCTCAGCACAAGGTGAAGAGC
>NW_010390650.1:0-9736 GCF_000710305.1 Buceros rhinoceros silvestris | reverse complement strand
GTCCCCCTTTGACCAAGGTGCTCTCTGCCTCGCTGCAGGACTGGACCCAGAGGGACACGAGTGTGGTGCGAATGGCAGAGCTGGTACCAAGCCCCTTCCCACCTACAAAAGTCTCGGGGTGGGGGGTGTGCCAGCCTCCTGGGATCTCACTGCGCTGGGTGGTGTGGGTGCAAGTGATGGCCACCAGAAGCAGGCCGGGAGATGGGGCGTTCCTGGCCTCTCTTCCTATTGCAGGGCTCTTGGCCCTGCAGAAACTCCCGCTATCACCCAGGTTGTCTCTGAAGAGATCCTCTAGTTCCTTTTGCCTGTCCCAAGCTCCACAGTCTCTTTGGACCGCACCAGCATGTGCGGGGGGCGGGGGGCACTGCTAAGCTGTTGAGTACAGATGAGGAAGGGCACGGTAGTATATATGAGGAAGGCCACGTCCACTGCTGCTCCGTCTTGCTTCCACAAAAGTCTCTTGGAAGAGGGAGCTGGAGATCCAAATCATATAAAGTTGAGAGCTGCGAGGTGCTGCTCTGGGCACCGGGAACTGCTCTGAATCATCCCGGTCCTCCTGGTACCCGTTTTCTAGTGGCATCTCTAGTGGGTCTGAACCCACCTCAGCCCAGGGGCCACCACAGCCCTGGTGCTCCTGCCCAGCCCCTTCGCTCCTGCCCAGCCCCGTGTCAGGGAGGCGATTTGGGCCCTTCTCCTCCCCCAGGGATGGGCCCTGTTCCGAACAGGCCCCTCTGGTGCTGGGACATCCCCGTCTGCAGCTGGAGCAGTGTGCGGGGCTCTGCGCTCGGGGGCGGCTGCAGCACAGCCGCTGTGCCAGCCAAAGACCACGTTCACCGCAGCTCCGTCCTGCTTCCACCGAGCTGTCTCAGCATCTGGGGCACAGACATCTTGGCCATCTCCCCCGGTGAAAGCGTTTCAAAAGCAGGTAGCTGTTGCGTCAGACTGGCTTGCGACACCCCTCCCTGCTCCTGCTCGTTGCAGGTATGGCAGCAAGCGCCAGCCACGCTCCGTACTGTCACTGCACTGCCATCAAGGCCAGGCTGGTGCTCAGTGGACGCCACGGTGTGCTTAGAGCTGTGGGAACAGGTTTGCCACCCATGGAGCAGCTAACGGTGAAGGCCTGGGGTGGTACTGGTGTCAACGGCGAACTTCGTGTGCTCAGGGCTCTCTGTTCCCACGAACTGAAATAAGGGTTCAGGAGGTCGTGCCCCAGTCGCAGAAGCAACTGGGGCATCTGGCCAGAGCAACAAATTTCTCTCCACAAGATCTAGGAACTGTTTTGACAGCAAGTTGTGGCAGACAGGTTTTTGTGCCTTGGCAAGTAACTTCTGCTGACCTTTACTTCAGGCACTGCGAGTAGCTGGTGACTTTCACTGCGTGGCAGCCATTGATTTCTGAACGCCCTCCCAAAGAAGCGTTCAGCCATCACGCGTCAGGGCTCAGATGCCCCCTGGGGAACGCCTGACCCCTCCTGATCATCAAACAGGTCTCCAGGCCTCCCCTCCACAGGTAGGAAGGGGTTAATGGGTTTCGTTCCCCCTCCCTTCACCATGTAAAGCCCAGCTCTGAGCCCAGCTCTGAGCCCAGCTCAAAGCACGTGATGGAAAATCACTTAGGGAGAGAGTTAGAGGAGTTTTCGTAAGAGCCTGAGGGGGGAGAGAAGTTTCCAACCGCAGGGAGGAAGAGAGGAAACTGCAGGGCCACAACCCAACGGCCTTGAGTGGCGAGGACAGCCGGCAGGCAGACACCGGTCCCCCTCTAGCCTGACCCCAGAGTCAGCAGGGGGCTACCCAGGTGCTTCACCCAGGCCATCTTTGCTTCCTGTCTCCAGCAGCACAAAGAGGACCTGTCCGCCCCAGAGCGCTGCACGACTGCTCCCGGTGCTGCATCAGAGAGCCCGAGAGCACAGCGCAAGGGCGAAAACCGCCTGGTTTGACTTAGGAACCTGGTGTCAGAGACATATGCAAAGCGGGGGCAGCAAGGAGACGAAGAATGCTAGGAATAGCAGGGGAACATGGCCCTGGTCTCAACTCAGCCAGGCCCAGAATAACCTTGGGGCAAGACTGAGGGCTTCCGCACAACACGCCGCTCTACGGACCACCGCAGACCCATAGCTAACGCCACCGTCCTTGCTTTTAGGAGCAGTATATAAATAGCAAAGGCAACAGGAAACCAGTAGAGAAATAAAAATAGAAGCCCTATCAGGTCTGCTGGGGTGGGTCAAGGTATGTCCCTCTATTCCGGGGGATGCTGCCCCGGTGGAAGCACAGGAAGCCACGGGAGGCAGGAGATACCTTTTGCCCCGGGAATATAGGCAGGGCAGAAAGCAAGCCATGAAACACAGAGGACGTCTCAGCAGAGACACCAGCTACTTTGCTTTCTCCGTACCTCTCTGCAGTGGGGTCGGAACAGTTGAGCGGGTATCGCAAGTCGATGATGGTCCCATCTTTGTCCTGCAGCGAGCCCTGTTGCTGCGTGTAGTACTCCACCAGCTCTGACAAGGTGGCAAACTTCTCTCCTCCATACAGGTCATAGAAGTCCCCAGTATTCTGGATGCGGATGTGGGTTACCTGGTCACCGACCCTGTGGGATGATGCAGAGAGCAGTCCAGCGAGGCAGGTGGAAAAGAGGCAGAAAATGTCCGGCATTACCTCCTGCCATGGAACAAGAGCAAACCATACCAGGGAAAGGCGATGACTGGAAAGAGGAGCTCCTAGGACAACCTGAGGGAGGGTCTAGAAGGAGCTGGAAAGCTCAAGTCCTTTTACAGCTTGGAAAGAACTCAGAGGAATAAGGACAGAATTAAGATGCCACGGGACCTGTGAGTATCTAAGCAGTCTGCGTGTGTAACAGTGGAAAGTCAAAAGTTGGGGTCCAAGTTACTTACCGGACTGAAAGAGAAAAATCACCCTGATTCTTCCGACTGGGTCTGGCCAGGAAGCTCCCATGGACACCTCGTCCTTTCAGTAAAGCTTCAGCTTCCAGCCCACTCAGGTCACGGTGAAACCACCTCGCAGAGGAGACAAAACCAAGTAAATAAAAAAGGCCCGGCACTACTGCGGAGGCTGGAACAGCCCCCGGTGAGCATCCCGAGAGATAGCTGTACAGGTGACAGCCAGCGCCAGCATGCCTTCCTGCCTGGTACCTCCCCCCGCCCGTGAAAGGCTCCCATTGAGACAGGGCTTCCAGGATGATCCCTCTGATCTGTCCTACTTTCCTGATCACCCTCCTCACACACACGCTCTTACCTCACCATAGTGGAGGGTGAAAGAAGAGCAAACCAAGTGGCTTCCACCAAAGCACCTCAGAAAACACAGCGGAAAAATCAGTTTGCACTGGTGAGAAAAGGGAAGTCGAAGGTTTGTGCTGGAGCACCCAAGGCCAAGCTGTTTCTGCGCCGCCTGGGAGCTGGCCATGTATCTCTTCTGGCATCTACCGTCAGTCCATTCAGACCCTCTCCATCCACCCGTTTCTGGATAGGTGCCTTGATCTCCAGCCCTCTGCGCAGTGCGGTTGGGCACGGACGGGTGCGAGCCAGCGCACAGCTGGGCACGCGCAGCTCTGGGAACAGGAAGCGCTCTGAGCCATCAACTCCCCAGCCCCAAGCTGCTTTGCACACACTTCTGCTTCTCCTTTCGTGTCTTTCCTCCCCATCCCCCATGTTATTTTTGGGGTTGTCTTTTTTCGCCGGGGTTGACTCTATGAGAGCAGCTTGAGTCCCAGCCGTGCTTACAAAATTCAGTTCTGTACACCCTTTCTTCCCCTTCTTCCCCAAAAGGCCAGTGAGAGACGTGAATTGCTCCCCCCAGCCCCTGCCCAAGCCCTTGCCGTGATGTCAAGGGGACCACGGGGTCACCCGTGCACCTGCAAGGCTGAAGCAGGCAGGACGTGCTGGCGTACGCTGAGCACCCTACCGCAAGTTACGGCCGCCCAGCCACACAGCCTGGTTCTGCTGGGCTGCCCTCAGCTACCCAGCTGAGACCTCCACACTCTGGCTCGCTGGTGAACCCTCTGGGCAGGTAACTAACCCCCCCCGGGCAGCAGCACCGCAGGGGGGGTCTGTGCAAAGCCAGACCTGCGGGCTTCGAGCCCAGGCTAGCACACCACGCACAGCGCTGCGTGCCCGAGAACAGCCTGCTAGGGGATGCGACTGAGGCGAGCAGCGGGAGCTCGGAAGGGAGGGGGTGGGAGGCGGTGTAGAAAATGCCCAGGAAAGCAGGACAGACAGACAGCTGCTACCTACAGCTGGCCCGCACAGCACCGGCAGAGCGAAGCCGAGGACCTTTATGTCCCCAGGACAGCATACTGGGGCCACAGCTGTCAACCTGCACCAGGTACAGAGGAGAACACCCCATTTCCATTCACCCGGCCGCTTCCAGCTACGGCCCGTGACTGCTCTTTTCGGAGGCGCTGGTTTCGAGGTCTGTAGGTCTCATGAAGGAATGGGAGCTAAGCAGGGGCCAAAGCGGGCAACGCAGCTGGCGAAGGAGCCCTGGGGCCATCTCGGCTACCCCATGCGGTGGTGCGGGCAGCAGTAACAGCAAGAATGCTGCTGATACATTTCAAGCATCAGCAGCTGTAGACTTCCCTGTGTGCCACCAGACCGGGAAATCCTGCAAAAAGCTGAACAGGCTGCTAGCAACGACCGAGACAAAACTTGTGGCCAAGACAGAACGGCAAAGGGAAGTACAGGAGGGATGAGTGGGGAGCTGAACTTCATTGCTGGAAAGGCAACCCAGGCACCTACAATAGTGTTCCTAGTTTCACACACACGACGAGCCATGATGCGGCGAGCTGCAGAGATCCAGCTGTACTGACTTTAAAATTGTGTTTAAAAAAGGAGACTTTGAAGGCACAGAGACCCATGGATCAAGGGAACGGCCTCTAGACAAAGCTGGAGAAGCAGCACCTAGATCAGAGCCAGTCTAGCACTGGCACGGGAAAGAAATATTGTTCAGTGGTAGGAGAGAAATGACAGGAACTTCTGGGCAAAAGACCCAAAAAAGAATTCCTGCTATCAAAGAATTAGGTAGGGTCAACGGGAAGCCACGGCAGACAAAAAAAAAAAAATAAAACTTAGGCATCCCTACACCTTACAAACTGGCCGAAGGAGAAAAATCTGTCCGCGGAAGAGCATGTTAGTGGGGAACAGGGAAAGAACAAGGTAGCAAAGAGCCCAGCTCCTAATAGAAAGGGTGAGCTAGCACTAAACCCACGCAACTCGGTACCCTCCAGCAGGACGAGCCACGGGGTGCGGTGTAACCCACCTGTCAGCATCTGTGTGGATACAAATCCCAAATCATGTAATTTACGGGATAAATTTACACTTCTGGTTGCTTTCAGCTCAGGAAGGGACCGGATGCACACCGTGGCTTTGGTGTCGTTGATCTGGGCCATCTAATTAAAAACTACCAGGGAGGAGCTCCTGCTGCTAAGGGCGGGGGGGGGGCGGAAATATCACGGTAGAGAAGCAAATGGTTGGTATCTTTGAGGTCGCTCTCCCAAATGGCTGCGGCACGGATCAGCAGACTATAACTGAGCTGCTAAAACACTTTCTTAATACAATTAACAGGTCAAAAGATTTCACCGAAGAGACTCCTCTGAAGCTGTTGTTTGGCTTTCAGTACCTCACAGCTGGCAGAACCTCATCTTGTAAATCCCTTGTGAAGCCAAGCCACAGCTAGCGCTGGAATAAATTTAGAGAATATAAACGAAATAGCTAATTAAAAGACACTCACATCTGGACCGCTGTGAAAAGGACACTGGGAAGCTGGACAGAATCCAGCACAAGGCAGCGACGAGCCCGGAGCACAGCAGAGATGGAGGAAGCTGGGTTCGTTCCAGCTCGGAGAAAAAATGCTGAAGGAGGGATTTAACAGCTGCCTGAGACAACCTAGCGAGGGACTAGGGGTTTGGCAGGTGATGAGCTGGATTCTGCTTTGGGGGACACAGCAGAACAACCAGAGGCAACAGGCGTAACTTGCAGCAAGGGGAATTCTGATCAGGTATCCGGAAGAATTACACGTGCACTCCCCTCCAAGGGCAGTTCAGCAACTGCCACGGGTGCCCAGAGAGGCTGAGCGATCTCCACGCACGGAGGTGTTCAGGACCCACCTGAACAAGGCCCTGAGCCACCGGATCTAGCTTTGGGGTTAGTTCTCTGTGAGCAGGGCATTGGACTAGTCGATCCGGAGGTAAAACGGTTGTCGAAGGAAGAGCAGAGGAAAAGGTTAGGCAGAGAGTTTCTTTTCCTCCTGTCCTCCCTGAGCCTCTATTTGCAGCTACTTCCAGAGCCGACCGCGAAATCCGTAACAAATCCAGCATCCTTTGGCGAGGAGTCCCACTCCTTCAGCCGGCCTATAGCCTGCTCCCTGCCTCATTTTTATTAACATCCGGCTGTTGTTAAGAAAGAAAAATCAGCGGCCGGTTCCCGATTCCCGTTCGCCCCCTCCAAACCGCTCGTGATACAGACCCGTAACACCCACACCCTTCCTCAGCTCTCTGCCGGGCTGAAGACTCCAGCCCCGTTCAGGTCTTCTTCACACAGCACTCTTCTCTGCCTCTGGCCGTCTTTGCTGTCCCTCGCTGAGATGTTCCCAAAGGCTGCGTATTGCTCTGGAGATGAGAGTGAAGGGTGGCACAGGGCTGCGCTGTTCGTGACGCTGGCGAGTGATGGACATACAGCAGAGGTCATCACCGTCTCTACACGTGGTCACAGCCGAGCGCTCAGCTAACAGCCGCACGGGCTGTACAGAATCACAGCCTCAGCCCGGAGAGGTTACAGCTAGTTCACAGTTCGTTTGTTTATACGTAAAACTGGAATTACTTCTCTCCATGAACATTGTTCTACGTGTGTCTACACGGAATTTCACCTGCTGTTGTGTCGCCCGCTCCTTCGCTATCATAAGGTTCTTCTGCAACTACTCACAGACAACCCCCACCCTGCCATCCCCAGTAACTTTCTACCCTCAGCCAATGTTCTCACCTCACCAAGCTCTATTCCAGGTCATTCGGGAGCGTGCTGAACAGCTTCCCGGGCTGGGCCCCCGTGACCTGACCACTGACGGCTTCCCCTTGCTCTAAAAACGTCATGCTTATTCCCCCCGTCCATTTCCTATTTTCTAGTGATTTTTTAAGAAAACTTAATCTTATTTCTTACGCCATGACTTTAGCTTTAAAGACTGTGATTAGAAAATCTTGTCTAGTAATTTTTTTGAAATCCGAGGAAACTGTATCAGCCAGGCCTGCCCTACCCACGAGGTTGCCAAGTCCCTCAGAAAACCCCAGTTTTACAAGACAGGATTTGCCTTTCCAAAAGCAGACGCTGGCCCTTTCTTTAACATCGCGCCCATCGCTTTCTCCGATACGCTGTCAACCCTCTTGCCCACATACCAACGTTGCTGCTCTGCGCTGCCCGCACGTTTTGGGGTATGTCACCTGGGGCCCTTTTGGAGAATCACCATTGAGTTTGGCCCTTCTGATTCTCGGCACTGAGATGATTCTAGACCGGAGGTTTTGCCGTTCTGCACAGAACGGCGTCGGGGTCCGGTTGTTAGTGCAGCGTGAAGGCCGTCTGGGCTTGGGGAACGGGCAGACCATCTTCCTGTGACTTGTCCAAGTGAGATGCTCTCCGCCAGGCCGTGGGAGCCCAGGACAGTGCGGGACCACCGTCGCTGCCCAGACCCTTACCGGAGTAACATCAGCGTGACCCCCATTTCCTCACACCATGCCACTGCAGCCTGCAGAGCCCAGCACCTATCTGGACTGGTTGCCGAGGTTCTACGCCCTGCTGTTCCATAAAGGGCTAGAAGAACTGCAGCGAATCAAGAAATAACGAGGATTTAGAAGCGCAGCCACCTGACCTCTGTACCGAAGCAAATTCACACGCTGCAGCCGCCGGGCCGGCAGAGTAACTGCAGAGACTGCGCTTCACAAACCCTGCTTGCTCTTCATCAAAGCGAGAGGGAGCAGCGGAAAGAGCAACAACAACAAACCACGGCGAACTCCAGTCCTCCGGCTGGCCTGTAGCTCCTGTTAGGAGGTGGGTTTTTTCCCTTTTGTGCCCGATTCCTACTGCCAGTATTTTTATTTTTCTCGCCAGCGACCCTTGTTTTCTTCCCCTCAAGAGCATTCACAGAACTCACCCACAGGATGGCATCGGGATCTCGACTCTCAGATCCCTGCTGACGGGGAACTGACAGCAGCTGGTGACAGAAGTACCACAGCCCTTAACCAGGGGAGAAAAAGGAAAAAAAAGCAATATTGGAATTATCAAGACAGTATCTCAAGGTGGACTTGCGAGAGAGATCAAAGACCTTGGCAGCGGAGGGGTGGCTTTGCACCCTCTCTGCTGACGGGGCTGGGTGCTCATAGGGCGAGTGCCACAGCCCTGGAGGAGCAGCCGTCAGCACGCGGGGGCTGCGGCACCTCCCGTGTCTCACCTGTGTCTGGTCCACGCAGGCACCGTGCCCAACTCTGCCTGCTCCTAGGTGGACCGAGGAGAAGGCAGCTGCAGGTCAGGCAAGCGGCAGGCCTCGGGCAGAGGGACTCATTTCCACCATCTGCAAAGCACTTCCTGGGCTGCAGTTAATGAATAATCAGCGGGGTGGGGGCAGGCCAGGGCCAGGCTCCGAGAGGTAGATGGAGACGGAAGGGACCGAGCGTTCTTCCTGCCTCCTATCCACTGAGCTTACGCCCTCGCTGGCTACATTCCTGCCCAGTTCGTAACTGAAAGGCACAGAAGGCAAAACCGGTCGCAGCTCTCTCACACCTGGCTCGCAGCTACCTGCTCTCCCAGGCCTGGCTTCTTCTCCCCCGGCTGCTTCTGCCACCCGGACCCCCATCTCCCTCCCCAAAAACCTCAACACTTCCAAAGGCAACAGGCGCACCGGGCAGGAGGCTACAAGCACATGTGTCTGAGGTCCCCTCACTAGAATCAGGTCTGAAACACAAAATGTCACACTGGAGTGCAGCGGCTCCGCTAAATTTATCTCCTCAGTCCCAAAAGACAAAATTTTACTTTGCTCTTGTTGTTCTAATCCAGGCTGCAGCCAAACGGGGTGAGCCCAGCCCTCCCACGCCCTGCCACTCCCTGCAGCATCTCTCTGCTGCCTTTGTCATCAGGACTAACGCGCGTGATTGCAGAGTCAGCCAGAAAACACAGCCACAGGCTCTGGTGGTAGGAGCGGTGGAGCTGCCCTGGCCCCACGGGGGAGAGGGCTCTCAGCAGTGTCTTCAGCACTTGCTGAAGAGTGTCGAGGGACACGTTACCTACTGTGTTTCAAATGGTGTGTTTGTAAATGCTTGCTCTTGGACATGGCTGAGCACCTCTGAAATGTTAAAAAAAAAAAAAAGTCATTTTGATATCAAGTCCTAAGGCTTCACGCTAAGGCTTGCGTACACAACTACCTTTTTGCAGAACTTGGTGCGTGCTGAATCCCTCAAAACACTAGTGCAGGTTTCATCAGGCACTGCTGTAACTGCCTGTGCGCCAGGGAGAAGCTCCTGTGCCTGGGGGGCATCGCTGAGCTCACGTTCATTCACAAAACCAGGGCACTTTTGGGACATTTTTTATTCACGAGCAGACACGCAAGCAGCAGGCACGAAGCATCCCGTTCCTTTCGGGTCACCATCTCCTTTGCTGAAGTGCTCCATTCCCGGGGCTGACAGGACCCAACCCCTGGAGGAAGGGTACCAGCCAGAGCACCACATCCCGGCGGGGCAGGACAGGCCCGCG
>NW_010390649.1:20654-36133 GCF_000710305.1 Buceros rhinoceros silvestris | reverse complement strand
TTATAGTACACAAAAAAATAAAGTGTAAATGTTTTAAAAATATATCATCACAATAAAAATGCATACATGTATGAGTATGAAATAATATTCCCAAATTATAAAAATTATATACTTGAAAATATAACTAAAAAATAGAATGTAAATTATTTTAACATTTTCACATCCAAGTTTAGTGCAAAATTACTTTATTTGGCCAAACATTCTACTGTGAGTAAGACTCCTTTTTTTAATGGAAAATTGTTTTACTGTGTGTTTTCAATCCCATTAATAATGTCTTTTCTTAAAGTTATTTTCTTAATAATTACTTTTCATAAGTGTTCACTTAGGAAGTCAAATAGGGATTTAATTACACAATCATGCATTTTGTAGCTCAGCATTTAAAGTGAAGGGTATGAGAAATCCATTTGCTGAAAGAGCGTAGTAGCTGCATTTCATGAACTCTGAAATGTTTCATTTTCCCATTATTTCAAAGTTTTAGTTTTTCTGTTCATAAATGGCCCCCAACTCCACTTTATGTTGCCTATGGTTTGCTTTTTTTTTAAGCTGGGGTAAAAAAAAATTAGAGGCAACTATTGAAAAACAAATCCTAGCATAAATTCTTCCATTCAGCAGTAAAAAAAGTCAAGAGAGCAGTCTCCTTCAATGCATCCACAGAACTGTATTGATTCTTTTTCTGTAGCGCTCACTGCTACCATGCTAAAGCGATGCACACAAAGGTTAGTCAACCTTCACAAGGTCCTTTCTAAGTAAGTCTGAGACAGGAAATCTTGACTGGTCTTTCTCTCTTTCATGAGTATTTCATCAGTAGAATCTTCCCTTTCAAATTGTCAAGTCTTTGTTCTTTCCTTTACTCTTTGAGGTTATTGTTTGGAGTACCTGTGTGTGTCCCTCTGTGAAAAACATTGTAGAGCATCGGTAAAGCTTGTCTTAAAAAACCCCGTAGGTTTTATGCCCAGTGATATCTTCTGGACAGTGAGTCTCTGTGTTTGTCCATCATAGCCAAACTCCTATAATCCCTGACTCTTTATATGTGTATCTCTTCTCATAGCCTTGTTTTTTTGTTAGTTGCTGTGCTCCGGAGGATCAAAGCTGTCTTGATGGACCACAAATACAAAGCCATATCTAGGTTAAAAAGCTATAGCAAGCTACATGATGCAGGTCGTTAGTATGCCTCACAGGTTCTCCTGTGAGCCATACCCCTAGAGACTATCAGCTTGTCATGGTCTCAGCTGAAAAGCTTGGGATCAAATTGCTGAGACTTAGGTATTTAGCTTCTGAGATTCCCTGGTTTGTTTCCCCACCTGTCAGTGAATATTATGGCCTTCACATAAAAAGAATGGATCTGAATTTGAATTACTGTGCACCTCTGCTTGGATCAGACTTCTTTTGATGTTGGGAAATAAGTAAACTATTGTTCAGTATGTACTATAAGCAGAAAGAATAGTATCTTACACAATTATTGTATCTTCACTTCCCGTATACCCTCATGAAAGATCAGTAGTAAGATTGAGTTTTGCACGTGCCAGAGGGGCAGTTGTTAATGTTTGACCTTGGTACTCTGCTATGAGAAGACTCTCTGCTACATCTGCCTAGGTTCTTCCCATGCTGTTCCTGTGTTTCTCATACTATTCCTATATCATTCTTATGTTCCCTATACCATCACTATTGTTTCTTATATGATTCTTTCAGTTCAGGCTTAATAGTAGTTCCTGACCCATTTTGGAAGAGGTACATAATGAGAAAATACCTAGAGAGATTTGAAATAACTGTTATCCTTCTGAGAAATGATCAGATCTTTGCATTGTTTGATCCCTGTACAAATGGTGGGAAAGGAGATTTACCAGAGGGAAACAGGGGGTTAATTTCTATTTTCTCTCCTTGTCCTCTCCTAGTAACACCTGCTTGTTTTCTTCGCATGTCACTTCTGCTGCCTGCAAGCACATCACTGTGTAACTCCTTCAGGTTAGGTCAAGGACTTGTCTGCCTTGATATAAATATTAATCATTTCAGTTCTTTACAAAGAATGGTGTATATGTTGGGTGAGGATCTTTTTAAAAGCTAAATTCCTTTAAAACTGATGATCCTGAGACTCAGACCATTGTCTAGTAAAAGGAGTGGAACTGAAATAGATGACTTCTAAGCTCTGCCATTGAATTGGCTTAGAAGTAATTTCATACCTGTGATGCAGTTTACCCGCTTGCAGAATTATTCTCATATTATTACCTGGCTTACGGCATGTTCCAAGACTTCATTAGTATCTATAGAGCACTTTGTTAAGTTTGAGTTTTTTGCCTCAAAACTCTACATAGTGGGAAAGCAAATGATGGAACTGTTAATTATTACTAAGCAACTGTTGACCAGTTGCTTAGAGCAACTGCATAACGCAGAGTTCTTCATTTACACTGATAGCCTTTCTCTTCTTATCTGTTTGTGTATGAATGCGCTGCATTCTATTAGATCCTGAATTTCAAGAAAATATTCAAAACTTTCAACATGAGAAAGTGGACCTGAAATTATCTTAGAGACCTCCAGGTTTGGAATGTGAGGAAGGCACAGAAAGGACAGATGGCAAGGAAGCTTGCATGATATAGAGGAAAGGAATATATTCATTAAATTCACAAATATTACTTCTCTCATTCTTTTGGTCAGAACACAGGGATGATAATGTGACAAAATGTTCTAATATCATCCAAACCTTCCCTGGAGCTTCTCTTGCACTGTTTGGTTTCTTTAGGGCACCTATTTGTTATCTCAGTGGACACTTTAATCTGGACTACACTAAATATTCACAGCATCACAGCTTCTGCAGCCTTTGTGTCCACAGCTGAAATCTCTAGCTCTCAGAGGGCAAATAAGCCAATGGTCTTCCCCACATCCATTCTCTTCTAATTCTTACACTGAAAAATAAATTTGCAGTTTAAAAGCTACAGAACATGCAGTCGTGCCTCACGGCTCCCTAGTTATATGTATTTATTTAATATACTCCTGATTTGTTTCACATCTAAAATCAATCTGTAGTTACAGAAGGGATATGTTATCAAGAGACATACTAAAAAACAAGCAAATCACAAAACAAGGACAAAACCAAATGTCAGACAATTTTAAAGACCTGGGTTTTTGGTTTGGGTTTTTTTTTTTCAGTTTCATAGGAACAAATTCTGTGAAGAGATTTTACACTAACACATATTCTGCAAAAATACATAAAAATACCCATTTGATGTCTTCAGTAAAGCCAAGTTTCTCTCTGCTCATTTTAGTGGGATTGTTATAATGATATATTTTATTACTGTGACTTTAATTCCCAGGAATACAATTCTACCCCCAATTTATTTGAACTGTGAAAGTTATTATCAGGATTTGGGGCAAACATTTGGGGTTTTTTTCAGATTATTAAAAGAGTTGGGGGGAAAAGTGGGAAAATAAATTATTTTTGAGAAAAAGAAAGAATTAGAATAACTTTCAAAATAGCTTATGCATAAAAAAAAGTAAGATATGATGTTCAAAACCATCCACATATCAAAATGGCATGAATCATGGAAGTCCTTCTGGAAATATGTCAATGCCACCATGCATAAGCAGGATGACACTGGTCTGAAAGGATTTTTTGCAGTGATTCCCCTTAAGTATAGACAGTCTGTTAGCTGTTCAGGTTTTTTTCAGACTATGTGCAAAATCTCAGATGGGGACAAGATTTTGAATTAGTTAATGTTCTTAGAGCAGGAAAAAAACCTGTCTTGCAAATTTACTGGTGACATAGACTTAATTCAAAGAGATGTATAATACATGCACGTGCAGGTAGCTATGTAGGTGAAAGGCAAGTAAATCCATTTGGATCTAATACTGCTGTATCTGATTTTGGCAGGAGATTCCTGGATTTTTCCAGTGTCTCATCTATTGCAATCTCCAGCTGTCTCTCAGTTTTGATATGTTTCCTGTAAGTAACATATCCATTTTTCAAGTTCCAAACTCACAGCTTCCGATTATACTTGCAAATAGTCAGCTAAAGCACATCTGTTCTTTACAGAGAAATACAGGTTTTACCTCTATGGCATTGACTGTGGCATACCAAAATACATACCAAATAATTTGCATATATATTATTTCACCTTAAACACTGTATATTCTCGTATGAAAGCACACACACATAGATATGTGTCTAATTTAGTCACTAAAATATTCTGCTAAATAGAAAACATTTAGGAAATAGATGTATGATACTCTTATATTACACTAGGCTACTTATTTTAAATCCATGTAGGTATACAGCTGACATTGATGGAAAACCTTGGAGAAGATTTTTTGCTCACTAAGCACAGATTTGCATGATGGCAGTTTCTCCATTACTGCTGATATTAAGAGGCTATATTCATCTACTTGACAATTTTGTTGCCTCCCTTTCCCCTTCCTTGTTTCTCACTCTAGTGCTGGACTGGAGTGTAAAGATCCTTTATTTTGCTGTCATCCATACCCAGTGTTTTAGCCTGAGACCTGCACTTAATTTAGAAGAATAAGATTATTGTGATGCAAAATAATTCTTAGTATCTGCATTCAAGGTATGCAAAATGTACTGCAATTTTAATGGCTCAGTTGTTCACATTTTTCTTCAATTGCTGCAGAACACACTTTTAAACATATGTTTTAAATTACATAAAAATATATTGTATGATGGTGCACTAAAAGCAATCTGGAGGACAAAATTTCCCAGCAGCAGAAAATCTGGCATAGTATTACTATTACGTATTTATATTCTGAAGTTTGTTTTTTGTTTTGTTTTGCATTTGTATGTTTGGTTTTGGAGTGGGAAAAGATAAGAAAGGAACATTTCTTATTAAAATAATGTCAGACAGGAAGTAAATCAGAAAGAAATATTAACCACTTTTAATTTTTACCAGCTGAAAGTATAGGGAAGTGCTAATACAGAGATTATTAAATTCCTAATATACATTAGGTTTAGTAGCTTTCTTTGTTTATACTGCTCCAGGACTATTATAAGCTTTACCAATAAGTACACGTTGAATTCTGAATAACTGCATTAAAATACTCTGATATTTGGTATGTCTATGCATTCTTGCAATAGAAATCTGTCTGTAGCTCTGCTGGACTGTTTATCACATAATTGCACAAAATCAGAGTGTTTCAGAACTATCCATCTTATCCTTAGTTTCACGCATTCACACTTAGTATGTAAATTCAGGAGCTTAATGAACTAGGAGGTATTAATTCCCTGGAGAGGAGAGACCCAAACCCCTGTCAGAATATGCAAGTTGAGATGTGTTCCTTTGTTATTTTGAGAAGAAAGCCTACTGTTATCCACAGATGTTTTATTTGCCATCGACACCCAGCAAGATGTTCAGTGCTAAGAAAACCTCAATGACAAAAGCAAATGACTCAGATTACCGTACTAAGCAGCCTTCTGCAGTTAGAAATGGCCCAGCAAAGCCCTGCTGGGCTTGGAGGAATTTTGCCTCTATTCCAGTTTAACAATGAGCCAGAAATGAGACATTTGAAGCAATAAAGTGAGGAACAGATGGGTGAGCCAAAGGTTAGTGTTAATATGATCCTCTGAAAATTAGCTTGATGGTCATCATTACCACAGACTGACACAACAAGAAATGTCATTGGAAGAAACAAAGGAAAGTATTACAAACACAGGGGGATGAACCCCCACCCTCAACCCCCGCAAGAGTATGTACCTATTAATTCATGAAAACAATTCCATGCACCTTGAGAACTACTAAATGGAGATGTAGGTGGTCTCCAAAGTTACCTATAACAGAGTCATCCTTGGTAAGGACAACATAATTGGAATTCTCATGGAGTTAGAGATGCTAAAACAGACTCATAGGTTTCAGACAATATTAGTTGCCTTAGGTAGAAATGCGTTTTGTAAGACAGCTCTCCCTGAGAATGCTTTCCTCAGCTCTCATGTGCTTTGCCTCAGGGTTGAGATACGCATTACCATAGACAAGCACACTTATCCCACTGATTCATAGGTTGTAGTTAGGGCATGATCTGTTATCTTAATTGCCATGTTGAAAGAAATATTCAAGAAAAATATAAAAGGTTGGTTTTTTAAGCTTCATCCACAGAAATTCATGTCTAGCCAAGCAAATGAATGCACTGGAATTTGCTGGGATCCTGACATTATACTCACTGGCACAGATTATAATTCCAGTGAACTCTATGGAAAGATATCACATTACACTAGGTTAAAAAAAATATAATTAGTTGCATATTTTATATCCTTCTTTTTTTCCCCTCCTCTTGAATGAACGTATGCATTAATTACATGCACCAGCCTTATCTTACCGGTTATCTTTTTTAAAAAGATAACAAAATGGTTCTTGTCAAAATGTATAAAGAATGAAATACAAGCCCATAGAAATCTCCAGAATACCATAGATTTTCTCGATGAAAGAAGAATCAGTTACTTATTAGATGATTTTGAAGGTCACTAAACTTTGATGGTCAAAATCTCTCTCTGCTAAGAGACATGTTGGCCTTTAAAATAAAAAGAACAGGTCTACTACTACCTGGAAATACAGTCTCAGAGTGAGATTGTGTTTTAGTGTCACTTAAGAAAAGTAAAAAGAGCAGGAGGTGCAAAATTACAAAGTCTACCTTAAAAAGGAGGACACAGAAGGACAACTAACCACAAACAACTCCCTTGAAACTACATATCCTCCCTGACTTTTCTCTCACTGCATCTTAAATAGATACTGGCTTGAAACCTTTCTGAACTCTAAACTCCACGTTGCCCTAAAAATGCCTCTAATCTTTGAGTAACCATAAAAACATTTACAGGTTTATGGCATTTACAAACTATCCAAAAATGCTGTGCCAATTTGCTACCCAGCACCTTATTTGAAAAATAATGCATATTTCTCCATGGTGTGTCTGAGGTAATAAAGACCCTTCATTCACTGACAAAAAGAGCAGAGAAAGAGGAAAGGATGTCTCCAGTTTCTAATGCAGGTTCTATATTCTGTGAACAATTATTATCTTAATCAACACCCACACCCATGACTTCTCTATCTGCTCAGTCATATACATACAGAGACAAAGAGAAGATACTATGTATACTGTCATTATGGCTTTCAGAAAGAGAAAGGGTGGTTTTTGTCTTTCCTACTAAGTTATTAAACAATCCAAATCTAGATGGCAGTGAGAATATTTTACTAACAGCATCATTTAGAGACACTAGAGGAACTGCAGCTAGAGGGGAAAAAAAGGCAAAACTGCTTAAGTCTTAAATGACCACGTTAGTTTCCAATCATGTCCTTATTTACTTTAGCTTTATAATATAAACTTGTTCTCTTGAGTAAGTCAGAAGCAATTCTTTCCTCCGATTCTGCAAGAGTAAGAGGCATATCAGCCTTTGTACCTGTCACAATATAAACACAGACTGTGACACAGTCAGTCAAGTGCACAGAAAGGGTCTCTTTCCTTAAATTTAAGGTCCAGGATCTAGGAGAATTTGGAACAAATAAAGTATTTCTGCCATTAGATTGTTTCATATCTCAAGGGAAAGACACACAGACACCCCTTCTGTTGGATAACATAGGTCTTTCTGCTTCACAAAGTCAAGGTTTGCAAAACAGCTAAACCGTAAATGCACATAAAAACTTGCCTTTCCGAAGATGTTGGTTCCCACGGGATGTCTCTCTCCCACAGGTTATATCTATATACAGGATACAATTTCTCCACTCTGCCTGTCTTTTCAAATTATTTCAAGACTCACACATATATATGAAAAACAGCCCATTGAGTATTTGTCAGCTGAGTCGAAACTTTTGCTGCCCCCTCCAACCCCTGCTCCTCAGATCCAAGGAGACAATATTTCACCACAATATTCCCCTCAGTATCTCTGTTGTTCAATGCTGATTGGAAAGAGAAAAGGACTCCACTCAAAATAATAAAAATATAACAGCGTGATTTTTGTATCCACCAAAAAATTCTTCAAAGTCCACTTGAACTTCTGTAGATATAAAAAAATTCAAACACTGCTCCACCACCACAAAAAAACAAACCAAACCAAATCAAAAAAACCCCAACCCCCCAAAACCAAATCCCAACCAAAGAAAACATTGTCAAAATTTGAGTCTGGACTGGTTATAAGATTAATTATAAAATTACTTTTCATTTTTTGGATCGTATTTTTTTCCAGATACACATTTTGAATAGATAATGGCACCATTTAAAATTTCTGATGGCAGTAAGACCAGCCAGTCCTGGTTATTATATGGTACTTTCATCCAGCATGGTTCATCTACCTTAGATAGTGGAGTTTCTTTCTCCACAGATGAGAAAACTGAGGAATGGGAAAGAAATGTTTAATTTCTTAAGAAGAAATGGGGACCAGAACAGTAGCTGACCTTGATTACAATCTATACTCTGACCTGAATTTTCATGAAGTCAAGTCTGTGTTATGAAGTCTTGCATATATCCTCAGATAAAACATCTTCGTTAGTCAAATAGCACTGACTTTTAAGAAAGCTCCTGGGGCATGTAATATACTAGAAAATTCATGTCACACTTTGTAAACCACGCTTTCCAGTGCTAGAGTCCTATTTACAGAGCAGCACAGACACAGTGAGTCTTGTCGAAAGGGATAATGTCAGACAGTCACTGCAGCCAAGTCTCAGTGTTGTTTTCTCCCTTGGCTTTTTCAGTTTGATTTTTCTAGTCTCTGGACTTTGTACTTGTGTTATCCATAACAGCTTTACTACTAAGACTGTCTCTGGAAGCAGCCAGCAAAACTTACAGGGAATCAAATCTCACATGCTTGCACTGCATCATTTCATTTCATTACTTCAGCATCCAGACGCTGACTCTGGTTCTTTCTGAACAAAAAGTATGTGCTAATCAAATTATGTATGCACGTGTGTGTGTTTTATTAACACGGACAAATACATATGATCATGCACTATTTTTTAAAAAGAGGTAGTATGTTACAGTTAATATGCATTTTGAGTGAGGGAGAAACATATATGATTGCTACCAAAAACTATAGCTTCTTTTCTGGAGATATCAGCATGCACTGTTTAATTACACTATTTCTGAACCAGCTTTAACTCAATGATACACACACTCGAATAGAGAAGGCAAATAAAGAACAGTGCCTTTCTATCCCAGTAGAAACTCGAAGGATTATAATTCCAGACTTTTAGGAGTTGGACAAATTGTCTCATCAACTTCTCTTTACTGAGACTGCCTATAAAGAGACTATTTAGGTAAAAGGGAAAACTCACAAAGGAAGAAAAAAATAAAGATCTTAAATGTTTCAGTTTTTATTCCCAGAGCCCAAACTAAAGGCATGTATAATAATAAAAATAAGCTCTGGAAAGAAGAAATACTTATAAATGTGTTATTGTTTTATTTGATGTGTTCCACACACCTCCTTCTTTCCAATGCCCATAATTATTTCTGTGACTAGCTGAAAATACCTGATAAAAAATGTGTTCCTAGAGGCCAGATTAGCTGAGTTCTTTGCCTAGCACAAAGCAAGGAAGGATCCTCAACAATAATTCCCTACTTAACATGCACATTAAAAACATGAGATGAGCAACGATGTTTACAACCTAACACTGGCAATTCTGGAAAGGATGGCTCAGGGCACTTCGATGCTTTTTGTTGCTGCTCTGCAATACACCTGTAGTTTGTGAAAACTTTCGGCTCAAGAAAAAGATTAATGAAAATAATCATTTAGTGCCTCCATGTTGTACTGTATTGTTTTATTTTCAGAGTATACGTGTACTACATGTCCAGTTTAACATGCCCAAATATTTGAATGAGACACGGATTTTCTTTGCATATTTTTGGAGAGGTATAAGACAAAACAGTAAAATATTTAACAAACAGCAAGTATGAACTCAAAATGAGGCAATTCTTTCATAAAAGGGTCCTTGAAACAACTCTTAAAATAAGCATGCAACAAAGAAATATGAGCAAAGGTCTGTGTAGCAATTCTGTGTAGAAATGTAGGCTAGGTTTAGCCTTGTACGAGTATGAAGAAAAAATGTGGCAAGAGTTTTAATGAGACTTCATGAACTGAGCAAGTTTCTTCCAAATTCTTTTGGTCATAGTACAAAATATCCTAATGATACTGTTATTTGCATATTTTTCCCCACAGCCCTGTCACCCTCTTTCAGGCTTAAGGAATGTTTTAGCTTGAAACGGAGGGATAATTTCATTATACTCCATGATTTTCAGGTTTTCCTAAACTAGAGAGCCAAAGAAAGGGAACATTACCAGATTATATTACTTTGACTTGCACTTTGCCAGATTTTAAGATAAGGGTATGGCAAAAGAAGAAATAACCTGTATTAATATATTTTTTCCAGCCTATTTTAAGATGTGATGCATTTTCAAGTGATCTATTAAAACTTCCTCACCCCAAAATCCACTTCATTTTAGTTTCTTTGAATTTCCTGGTCAAACTATTGTTTTCAAAATGAAATACGCTCTTTTAAGCACAATTCATACTTAGAGTAACTGACAAATTACTATTCAGAGACACTGCATATCAAGTGTAACTGACACATTCCTTTAAATTAATGCATATTAATTGAAACTGGCATTTTTTGCAGAAAAATAATGTACAGAAACTAAAAGAAATTACCTTTCTTTGTAAATAAATGTTTGCGTTACTGTTGCAGTAAATAGTTATTTATATCATAATTTGAGGAATTTAAGTTATATTAAAATTTGAGTGAATTATATTATAAATCAAGGGATTACCACACGAAAGTTGTTATTTTGTTTGGTTCCTTTTTGAAGTTTTCTTACCATAAATTGTCTAGAAACAGACCATCAGCAAAAAATTTAAAAAAAAAAAAAGAGTAAAAAGAATGTTACTTAACTGTCACAGTATAGGTATGGTTTTAATTCAAGATATCGTTTCACACTGTATTTCTTTAGCCTTAGAAGATAAACTACAGTAGCCTTAATGCTAGCATACAACCAGTAGGTCATTTTTAAATTAGCACATTTTATGTTCAAACAGATGAAGACATCTTTTCACCATATATGAACGATGCTCAGAAATACATTTTTATGTGTCCAAGAGCTTTAAAGGAAGAAATAAAGCAATGGAGGAGTATGACTATGTAACACACCAGAGAGAATGGTAACAGCAGGAAAAGTGGCCGTGAATGGCAGTGGGTATAGTGTCTTCATATAGCATAAGACAGGTGGTTTGTAGTTGACTTTGCTATACTATGTGCATTGTTTTGACACTCACAGAGAACTCCCAGTTCATCTAGTGAAAGCTGATGTTTCTTTACCATATTTTCTTTTTTGCTAGATTTGTAGACACTATCTATAGCAACAGTTAAACCTCAATCACACATTAACCTGTCCTGTTTCTTATCACATAGCAATTGTCTCTACCCTTCAGTGGGCTGGGTACAGTAGACCTATGGAGGTTTAAGGGGTTGTTATGACACCTGCCACAGAAATTTGTCATAATACAAAGGTTTTGAAATATAGGTTTTTACTCTGGATCCTGAATGCAGACCTACATATTTGTCTCAGATCTGGTATGTTCTCAGTGCTGTTTTGTTGACTTAGTTCTAGTCCTTAAACCGTTATGTCTTAATGTCTTAAAATATTAATTTTCGAAAAGTTAGAAAAAAAGCTGCCCTGTGCTAAGCAAGAGTGTCCTCCACTAATGAGAATTTCATTGCCGACTGCATGAGAAACTTTCAGTATTCTCATTCTTATAGTTCTAGATAGCCTATACTTCCAAGAACTAATAACTAAAGATAAAATCAAATGAAAGGGCAACTACGTATGTGATGAGGTGGACACACTTGTGCCCACACGTTTTTTAATTTAAACCTTTTGTAATTGTACATATATTAATAAGTTCTAAACGTATGCACTTTCACCCAAACTAATATAACTTAATACCAATGCGTATTTATTGTTATTAGATTTTTATAGCATTTTTCCTGTATAGCACCTCATAGGTGTTAAGTTAGCTGAATTCTCTAAAATTCAGGCTGTTTAGAGGAACAATAGGTCCATTCATAGTAACATTAACTGCTTAGCAATTTATAGCCCTTATTTACACTTACCTTGTGCAATATAGGCGACATAAATCAATGAAACCAAGAAAATCATGTATTTGGATAGAATGAAACAAGAAAGTAACTGAGATGTTTTCTTGTGTTTCATAAAAACTGTCTTTAGGCTTAGGTGTAAGCAGAAATATCTCTATTAAATACAAAACACAATTTCTGAAAATACTTCTCTAAAGTAAGGTTTCATTTAACTTTTTGTTCTTCCTACTCCTCCCACTGCCCTCATTTACTATTCTTAACAGTGAAAGCCTCTATTAAAGATGAGCTACGGACAGAAGAAGAAAATCAACCTATTACACCAGAGCACCGACTCAGACTGTTATAAATTATGGCAAGGCTCCATTTTTTGAAATTGTTTCATTTAAAATTTAAACACTGAATCCCTATACAGTGTTTAGAGGCTTCTCAGTCTTCTCTGATTCAATTTAGAGAAAACACTTACGGGATTTAAGTTGTTCCTGGCAATTCCATTGCATTTTAAACAAATGTATTTTATACAAAGCTGTGCCACATATAGTACTGAGATATCTAAAAATATAAATTAAATTTCATTTGCAAACCAGTTTTACTAATAGTCAGTGGTGCCATTGTTCTTCCCTCTTGGAAAAAAAGTGTAGTTTAAAATTGATAACTGTGAAATACATATTTCTAACAGCACTCCTTCTCATATGGAATGACTAAAAGACATCTACAATCAAATCAAATAAACCCTCAAAACAACATGTAGATATCTTGTTCGGTTTTCAAACTTAAGTCCAATACATTAATCAATTAATCAGCTAAGTTCGATGTGGCAATATTTAGATACTAAAAGTCTTTGTTTCCTTTTTTTTTAAAGACACATACAGAAATTCAATAGTTGTGCCCTTCTGTTTATAGATGTGTTACACTTAAATACCAGATAGACTGTTCTCAGTGTGTCAGATACTCGTTTTTCAAAGACTAATTTTCTTCTCTTGGCAGCTGCTGTACTTTTCTTATTCTATATATGCCTATAGCTGAAGAATCCCAGGTGTGGTGAGTGCACTCCATTTATTCAACTTTTTGTGCGTTTTAGAAAGAGGATGGATCTGTTCTAAATCAAGATGTAAAATGTATATTTGTATACACACACAAAAACAAGTAATGTTTGAAAATAGAGTAATATGGTCCTGTTCTCAATGCTTTACTGGCGAGTCCTGCACTCATGTCAATTCTAATTATGTAGTATGTCAATACCCACATAACAGTCTTAAAATATTTAACCTTCCGTTAGCTCTTTTAAGTCTTCATTTAACTTACTTTCTTAATAATTTGCTTGTCCTTTTTAAAATTGTCTTTCTCTTTTATGACGCTTGCCTGCTTACTTTTTCCTTTTTAATGAACTCATTTTTAGAAAATTCATCTTCAATTCTGTCTTGTCTTTCCTAAGTAACTTTTATAATTTCTTTTCTTTTTTTCTTCCTGCTAGTTTTTAACGCTCATACTAAGAAAGTCTGACAAGTATCCCTCTCTGATGTTCTTTCCCTTCTTCTTCATTCTTTTTTTCATCTAGACACTATAACTGCCTATTACTTTATATTGGCCCAATCAAGGTGCCGCTAGTTTGTCGCATTTTTTAGATAGTTGCAGCCTGATTTTCAAGACTGATAGAAGCTTGCAAAATCCATTAAATTCAGTCAGAATTAATATTTCAATCCCTTTCATGAAATCAAGTTCAGAGTTATCCTTTCACCTTAATTTACATTTTCTACTAACCAAAAATTTTTAAGTACTCACCTACCACCTTTTTCATTGTGTGAGAACTTGGCAATTCTTTCAGTTCAAACTCTACCATTGAAGTGATTGATAGTACCTCCAATTAGCATAACTTCAACTAGTCAGATGAACAGACTTTTTTTAACTTTATAAACAGATTAAAGTTAAACCAGTACATCATTTCTCTTTGTAGAAATCGGAAAGATTTACACCAACTGTTTAGAGCAAGCACATTTTTGCTTGCAGCTGTCAAAACAGCCTGTCAGTTCAATTATCTGGAAGGCCTATTAGTCAATTTTTAATAAAGCTTCAACAACTTTTCTCTGCTGTTTAATGAATAAGGTCCTTCTGCACACCTTTTAAATGTGTTTCATGGCCCCTATGGAATTTGGAAATTATAAAGGAAAAGTTATTTGATTTACTCATAAGATGCATTACAATTTCATGTGTTGCATGAAACTGCTAGTACTTTCTGCTTATGGGACCTCCTGTGCTCTTTTGACACTATTAGGCCTTCTGCTGGAAAGGCATTTTGTGTTGATCACAGCCCTTTAAAAAATACCTCCAGAGGGCTGGCCAAGTCAGATTTTTGGTTTCCTGTGCAAACATGTAAGGAGAAGACTCTTTACTGATACTTGCCCTCTAGATTCATTGTGGTTCAAGGGAACACAGCACCCTTTCATCCTCTGGTGAAATATTATTACAATGTTTTTGCTACAAAACTTGTCTTTTGCCATTTGGCCATGGCAGGAATTAGGCTGCGGTTTTGGCCATGTGGTTGCATCTTGATGATGGTCCTGTAATTTAGCAGCAGCTGCTTCCAAGCATCCTTCCTAGCAGGGTCAAAGGGAATTCAGTCACAAAGTTGTTGCAATTTTGAGGAGCTGAAATGACCATTACTTGCTTGGCCTTACCTTTACTGCTTTCTTGACACAGGTTTCCATAGGATATTGTCTTCCAGGTTACCTTCTGCTCAAGCAATAGAATAAAATTTCACCCACATTTCTAACGGGAATTAATTTCCTTTCTGTGCCACATTACACAGCTAATCTCCTATGTGAAATGACACTGGTGACATTGATGACAGTGGACTTTATTGCCTGGGTTAAGCAGATAATCCAACTCTTCAGTTACTTGCTTTGTTTTATTTTGTTTTGCTTGTGGGTTGTGAGGTGTCACTGTTTTGCCTGGTATGAAAACTCGTTATTTAAATAAATCTGAAGTTTGACGAGAATTTCTTTGCTTTATCTGAACCATCGAGACACAGCAGGTCAAAATCCATTCCATAAGTGAATAGCTACAAATGTTTTAAAATCATAATGGGTTACTGAATAGGAGATACTTGTTAAAAAATGAAAAAAGCGTTTGAATCAGAAACATGTTTGACTGTAATAAGACTGCTAGGGAACATGAGATTTGTGATAAAATGGCATGAACCTTTTATTTAAAGTGAATATACCAAGACGTGATGAGGATTTTTAAACTAAAAGTTTAGTTTTGTTTCAGCATTATCATAAACAAGGAATCTTCTTATATAAAGAAAAAACCCCAACTCCTTCTACCTGCCATATATACTGTCCTCTAACAGTAGATATCCTTCCAGTCCTGGTCTTTGTCCAGAAACTTTTAACAGTTTCTCAGCTCCCAACATCTTCT
>NW_010390649.1:0-20543 GCF_000710305.1 Buceros rhinoceros silvestris | reverse complement strand
CTCGTTCCCTGTCCTAAGAAAAATATATTTTTTTCTCTGTTCTCTGGGAGGCCTGGCTGCATGCCTGCTCGGTGATCCTCTCTGGAGCTGTGCTGTCTCTGTTCCTGCCACAGACTCTGTGCTTGTTCTGTGTCCTTCACACTCTGCTACGCACGTCCTGCTCTCCAGAAGGTTCTCCCAGCTGAGCAAGGTCAGCTGCTGTCAGGGAAAGCAGCATCTTCCCTCCTTCCAGAGGATTTCTCCTGACCCAGGCTTGGGCTGTGTAAACAATGCAAAGCAAAGTGCTTTCCTCTCTGCTACCCATCTAGATCTCTAAAAAGGAAAAGAATATAAATAAGCAAATAATCATAAATGTAGTTGGAACAGAAATACATCCCTTACACTGATGTAAAGCCTAACTCTACAAGTAGCCTCTAATCCTGGGTGCTTGCAAGCCAGAGAACTTGAAAAGATATGCTGGTTTAAAATTACAGTCTATGTCAGAGATAAACAGCATCATTTCAACCGAAGATTAGCGTATCCTGCTAAGAATGAAAGAAATCATAAGGACCAAAATGTGTCTCTAATACTTTGCAATATTTTATGTGGTATTATGTCAGATTATTTTTGTGTATCTTCTCAGACGCTCCTATCATCATCACATTAACTCTGTATATCAAATTCATCCCGATAATAGCTGCATACTACTGAGAGAAATTACCGATGTTATACATGGGGAAACTGAAACACTGAAAGGTTAGGGATGAGATCCAATACTGACCATAGGTGCCTGTAATAGAATTTAGTTGTTTAAATCCAAATCTGTTGTCAAAATTACTCCTCTGTGGAACTTAGCCCTGGAGGTGTCCACATTTCATAGACTTCCCAGTTTTTCACCTCTAGGCTGTTCAGTACTTAGAGATCTGAACTACTCAAGCACAAATTGGTTCCAGCTCGGGCCTTCTGCAAGGGTTCGGTTAGGATGCCAAAACCCCTGCATTAGCCATTTGTAGGGTTTTATCCAACAACAACTGTTAGGAACTGTGTTAAACACTTGAAATGCAAAGGCAGCTGACATTTTCTTTAAAAATGAAACACGAGTGCTGTCACTTTGCTGGCTTTTTTCTCCTTTTATCTTTAGTAGGAAATGAAACATTTGCCTAGAATGTAGAATAGGGTTCATTCCCTTCTCTGTCTCTTGGAATTTAAATACATATTTTCCTCTTTTCCAGTTAAGTGCCCTTGTCATCTATGCCATGCTTCACTCACAGGCCTCATGAGCTTCCTTCTCACTGCAAAGTCAATTCAATGGAAGGGCTAAACAGCTCTTTTCCCTGGAGAGCTGAGCAACCAATCCAATTACATAGAAGTCAGTTTAAAAAGAGCTTCAAGTCTTTAATCTTCTAGAGATGTCTCTAACCTAGAACATGCTGCAAAAGGTGCAGTGTGGAAACACCACAAACAGTGCAACCAAAATTGCAATTTATGGAAATTTTGATAGGTATTTATCCACAGCTAGAGCACACTTATTTGATGAAGTTCCTCATGACTGAAGACATGGTGCCATCTAGTTTCTGAATACTAAGAGACTTACGTAGAAATGATGTGCAGAATATGCAGAAGTATCTAAATGGCTATAAAACCTCCAGAATGAATGAGAGGGCAGCTAAAGACACATAGGTGCCTGCTCAGTGGCTGCTGGGATCACAGTTTTGGACTGCATACATAAAAACTGCATTTGTTATTTGTATTTTCTTTTTGATACTTTTGAGGATTCGTAGTTTTAATTCTTTATTTTAGCAGTCCAAACCCATGGTAAAACTTACTTTATTGCATTCAATTTTAACTACAGGCATAAGATGTTTCCAGAATGCATGCAGTACATAATTAAAAACAGAGGTGTTAGAAATGTATGTACAAAAGACATGCAGTTGCCTGTTAAAATTATGGTCATGTCTTGACCTTCGATCCCCTAACTGATGGGTTTTTTTAATGGAATATTCTTCTTAACTTGTGGAACATCTCACCATTATATTCCCTGGTGCTTTCTGTTGAAGACGAAGATGATTGCCAAGGATGTTAGTTAACAACTTATCCTGGTATTGTCTATTGCTTTACTCCTGCTTTAGCATTTATTGAAAAAAAAAAAACCAAAACCAGCATGGTGGAAGCAGGATTCCTTATTCACAATTCTCACACCCTGTGCTTTTTATTGTTTGTAAAATATTGCTCTCATTTTCATTTGTAAAAGGTGTGACACTAGGGGGAAAAAAAGTGATTGTTAATTTAAGTAGAATGCTCACAGGACAGAATAAGCTTTTAGATCCATTGGTTACCAGGTAAATAGAGATAATTCTAGTTCAAACAGAACCTGTTCTTCCTTATTCTAAATTTGCACTACAAAAACTTGAAAGAATCCTTCAGGGAGAAGGGGGAGAGTTGTAAGGGAATGTTTTTTGGACAGCTGAAGGAAAAGATGGCATCTGCTGTTCAGCCAGTTGAGGGAATTGTTGCATATTGCAAATTTTCTGTATGTTACCAGGACAAGCAGATGGCCAGAGCCAGAGTTGTCTCCTTGTGTGTAGTTTATCTCCTTACAACTTCTAATGGCCTATATAAAAGTTTCCCAGCATTGCATTCAGTTCAATTTAACACAGTTAATATATGTTTAATCAGTACCAGTTGCTGTCAAAATTGTCTAGTTAGAATAGATAACTCTTTCAAATACTTCAGCAAGATTGGCAATATAAGGGGTTACACTGTTTGCATTAATATTTCAGGGTGCTAACTCAGACCCCTAGGGATTAAGCTGTTACCTCACTCAAAATGAGTCACTTGTGTGTTTCAAAGAATTACTTTGCCTTCCCGAGCCTTTACAATGGAAAAGATGTAACTGTGCCTGTCCCCTGAAAACTGCTGCAGTGTCTAACTTATGCTGACAATATGCAAGACTGGTCAATGTTTTTTTCTTTAATGCCACACCACTTTTTTCGTCTTAGAAACTGGTTTTTGTTCATAAAACTATAGACTGTCAAAAATATCATGGTGGAAAAACTATCCAGGCCTTTATGAGTTTTCTGGTTTTGATAAATACTACTGAATGTTACTGACATTAAAAAGTACATTAAAAAGTAGGGAATGCTCTCATGCAGAGAAAACAGGAAGAAATGTGGGTCTGCATTCAGTAGTACCTGAGTATCAGGAAGAGCAGGGATTGCTTTTTTCTAATACTTATTCCTGCTTGTGCTGCCTCTTTTCTGACAACTAATAAAAATAAATAAAACAATAATAATCTATGAAAATAGAGGCTGGATCCCATAATTTCTTTATATATCTTATTTTCACTTGTGCTTTGTGTCTTCTCCTTGCCAATGAATTCTGTATTCTTGTCTCTGCAGTAACAGCTGAAACAGCTGTGAGTATTAAGTATTTGTATAACTAGGTGGTCTCTGAACTGATGTGTTTTCAGTTTCAGTCCCTTCTTGGAAGTTACTTTTAGCACGGGGTCATAACCACAACCACAAATGAGCCAATAGACTCCTTTATTTCTACTTTGATGGGATTCCACTCACAAAATATTTTCTGCTCTAGCTTTCCAGTACATATCCCAGGTTTTAGTTTTAACTAATTTTTTTACCTGGTAGTCACTATTTATAGTAACATCTGATAACTAGACCAGATCAAAAGATTGGAGAATACAAGGAAGGATCTCTGAGAAACAGAAATGTGTTTCGGATTTTTTTTTTCTTAAGGCCAATGTCAGCTGCTCAAGGCAGCATGATTCCTGAGGCTTTTCAAATTGTTGTTGGAGTTTAAAGTGGAGGTTTGACAATCTTATCCAAGGGGCAACTAATATCAGTTCTCTGATCAGTTCAAGAAACTTGCTCAAGATTTGGGCACAGAGCAGAGCTTTGAGAAACTTTCCGTATGAATCCCACAATCAACTGATATTCGAACGTGGGATTTATGAATCATTAGGAATCATTATGAATCAAGGATGAGTTTCCAGCAGAATTATGCCTTTCTTGTTAGTTACAAGGTGGTCTGGCCATTTCAATCTGAATACCAAGCACCAGTTCTTTCCAACAGTAATCGATGGGACAGCTGACTGGTGACCAAGCCACAGCCTGACCACAGGAGCTCATAAAGCTCACGAAGAGGTAGTTCACAGAGTTCCTGGAGTACTTGGCAGAAGACAGTAAGCTGTAGAGGAGAGGTAAATTGATTTCTGGAGTTCAAGTAACTGAAATGAGCAGGAGAAGGTAGGAGAGGAGTCGCTGAAATTTGTATGCTAGAGCTAGGGACAGTGGCTGGCAAAACCAGTGTCTGCCTGTGGTTGCAAGCGATGCAAGCAGAGCTAAGAACAAAAGGGCTTTCCTGTCTTGTAAGACTATTTTCTCCCCCTTCACACTGGGATGAAACACGGGACTCTAATCTGGTTGGTTTTAATACCAAGTACTACAGATGAAAATATGCCATACCTCAGTGACAAAGGCCCAGACTGCAGGCTGGGATACTGGAACTACCACACTCTCTGCCCGGTCAGAATGCCAACAGGAGTCTGAACCCATATCTCCCACGCTTTAAAGGAGTGCTCAGCTTCCAGACCATCAGCCACTTTGAAATTATTTTTTTATAACTTTTCCTTTTAGGAATTTCTCAACCCTCTCTAAACAAATACTTGGTTAGTCAGGGAATCCCATAGTGTGAGGTATTTCTTGTGTCATGGGATGGAAAAATACAGGTTCAAATCCCAGGTATAAGCGTCTCTTACATCTCAAATAAGTGCCATAAACGTTAGCATTTTCAACATTTGAGGTTTAAGTCTTTTTTTGATCAGGTCAGAGGCTAAGGATATTCTGTCTAACATTTTAACTAAACATTTCACTATTCTGTGAAGAGTATTAGGTTGTCCTTTTCTCATGAAATACTATTTTGCTGATCATCCACTCCCATAAGGAAGGATATAAGGGAAATAAGTTAGTGTTATAAAGCTGAAGTTAAACAGCATGTGAAAGCTGATACTGGTTCGAGGAGAGTAACTAATGTATTTTTTTATTTGTTTTGTTAAGAAAGAGTGATGTCTCCTTAAATGATAAAGTCTGTAGTGTTGTATTTGTCCGATACTTTTGCTTAACGTTAAAACAGTAGATGAAAAAATATAGATGACAGAAGTGATGCGCTATTTACAATAGCTACAGTTCATTTATTATATTACCCTTTGAGCTTGATCTTGGGAGCTTGAATCATTATTTTTTTTATTTACAGTAGGTTCTTTTTAATATTATTTTAAATCGTTTCCCTATACAAATGTTATACAAAATGCGCTATAGTTCAGGAAAGAGGAATCAAATATTACTTGAAATAAGAAACTAAATTGCTTATGAAGTGATGCCAAAATGCACAGTTAGACTCACAAGAACACTCAATCTTCTAATCTCTGCTTTTCTTCATGAAAATTACCTGTAATATCTCTGTTACTTGTTTCCTGTCCATCTCATATGACGTATGCATACCAGGACAATGTTGTGTCAGAAAACTTCTGGTAAAAGGCTAAGACCTGGACACTAAAGTACCACCGGCTTTGTTGTACTGTTTTTAACTAAGCCACTTTTAGTTCAAGACAGTATCTTGCTAAATGTGGAAGAATGTTAACAATTATAATGTAAGTATAGTTTGCAATTAAAACCCCTTTCATGTGAAAATAGGATTTTTTTCTCTCCAACTCTTAAGTTAAACAAAAATCCAAAATATTTTTAATTTTCAATTTTCATTTGAGTTGCCACAAAACTAAAAATTGTTTTCCATCTCTAAAACAGGACTTCAAGGAACATTTTTTTGGATATGAAGAAAATACCACCTGTACAACATGAGTAAATGAAATCTTTATCCTAATTGACTGTTTCAGAAATTGCTACAGAATAGTTTCCATTACCAGAAATTAGTTTTATTTGCAAAAAAGTGCATAAATTAATGACAGTGTTCCATGCTGAGCTAAGATTACATTTAAGCTGCTCACAAAAAAAGTACACAAGGCATGCTGATACTGAGCTGTGACTATGACTGGTTATGACAACCATGTATGAAAATGCTTATAGAACTAAGCGATTCCTCTCTTACACCAGGACTCGTGCTTGAAGGTGGTTATTGTCAGGTGTGTAAACAAGTGCATTTACTTCTGGATAAAGCAAAAGATGTTACAAACTGGAATAGCGCTACTGAATTCAGCTTGAACCACTGGAAGCCTTACACATTATAGTGTTTGAGATGAAAAAATACACCAAACCAAACCAAATCTCCACAAAACCAAACCAACTTCTGAACTGTTACAGGTGCAAATTCTACTGGAGTGTTCTTCTGTGATGACACAGGATTTTAGTGACTTTGGTTTACTACATTATTTTTCTTATATACAGGAATAATGGTCACACTTTAAAATATTAGTTGGCTTGGGTTTGATAAACATTCAAAACCCCTGCTGCTCATTTAAATTTTGATCCTGAAAAATTGCTTTCATTTTATTTAATCTTTTTGTTGTTGTTGTTGTTACTTTGGAGAATGTCTAAGAATATCCTCGATATCAGAAAGATCAAAAGGAGAGTAAAAATATGCTAAAAATGTCAAAATATGAAAGAGAGAGGTCTCTTTAGTCAAATGACATAGAATTGGATTCCACACAAACTTCAGCGAATAGACTGTGTTTAACAGTATCTCCAATATCTGGAAGATGAAGAAGTATGGAGAAGGTTTATTTCATTAATTGTTTTATCACTAAACCATTTCTAACAGAAATATTGAGTTTCAGTATTGAGCAATTATTTTTATCACTTTACTGATTATTTCTAAAATGTACAGAGAACATCAGTGCCAGCTGAAAAATATTTCAAAATTTTTTTTCATTGTCAAATGTCATTTTTTTAAAAAACGTGTTTTTACATCAAAGAATGGGCTTTATCATAAGGTGTTAGGTGAGGGATTGTATTTCTGCTCAAAATGAAAATGGTACACTTGGCACAGACTATTGATACTGCTTCAGGTTTTCATCTAAAATGAGGGAAACAGATTCAGATCTTGGTATGCAGATGGATAAGGAACTGTACCCTTTCTTCATCCCGTCTCCTCTCAACCCATCCTATTCCATACCAGACAAATTTTCTGATGCAATGTTTCTTATAACGTGGAAAATTTCATACTGGGGGCGGGGGGAGGGGGAGTGTTAGAACTAGATCCTAGTTTCATCCTGATGCAGAATAAAAGCAGTCTTTTCAAATTTACAAACAAGCACTCATATGTTTCACTTTTTACTGGACAGATCTAAAGAAGCCTTGAATTCCAGATGACATTAGCCACTCAAAATCCGTTCAGTCTTTTATTCTTTGAAATTTTTCAGCAAATACAACTTTCAATATGTTTTAACGCTATTGAAAAAAAAAAAGAACCACTAGTGAGGGCTACATTTGAGAAGATTCAAGGACTTTGTTTATAATACACCCACCAACTGAGATTCTTCTTATAAGCTCTGTAATTGGCAATCCATTCAGAGGTCTCACTGAGATGATATTTCTCACTAAACAGTGGTAATTTTAAGCACGGTGGCATACAAACAGAAACCAACGTCGTGGACTAGCAGCATGCTCACATTACATGCTTATTTGGGATTAAAGTATGCCTGTTTCTCAAGTGGCTTAGATGGCTTATATTTCATGTCACCCATCATTCCTCCTCAGGATATCTAAACAGTCTCCTATTTTCCTCCTTCACTTATTCCAAGGCCTCTATGCACCTCTTCACTGTCCCTATCACAAGCCTTTCTGTCTGCCAAGTCATTTATTTATGGTATGAATCTACTAAATTTTCTTGCAAGTCTGGGTATTGTTATCTTAGAGGGCATTAATTGACTGGTATCAAATGATTTTTCAGTCTTTGCATAGTTTCAGGAGCATTTAAGCTAACAGATGAAAGAACCCCCACTCTCTCCTCCCTTTATATATTAAAAATGCAGGCTTTCCCTAAGGCAAGAGGATTTTTCTCCACTGACATCTAAACCACATACTGATCAATTCCAATATTTCAGGAAATATCTCATTAAAGTGCAAAGATAGAAAAGTGCTGATGAATGTATGGTCTCAGCCATTTCAGCCAGTGAGTGAGCTAGAAGACACTGTATAGCCCTTCACAGACATGTATTTAATGCAACATAGTACCAATAAAATGCTGTACAACACTTGCAGTGACAGGCTCTTTCTTCTCTGGAGGTGTTTTTGTTTGTTTGCTTTTTTGTAAAGTCTGATCTAAGCAACTGTTTAACCACATCTTACACAAATTAAGAACTGAAGAAACACCTCTTGCATTCCGCATTACTCCACGTGAATTGGATTTTCTTCTGTTCACTGTATTCACTCCTATTTCCCTAAAAAATTAGTACTAATACCATGATGCTACAGGTGGGAAAAAAGCTTTGCAATATAGAGGCAACTGAATTTATTATTAGTTTACATGTTTTAGTTTATATCCACTTATTTGTTGTGCAGTAGGTACGCTACTCTTATCAAAAACCCTAGCCATTAGTTTGTGGTAGGTTTTCTAATTCTTCAGTGAAGAAAAACTAGCCCAAACTCCTGAGGCCCAACTGAAATACGGCTCTATAAGCCTTATCAGCTTTGTGGTTAAGACAGGACCCTGATCCTTGACATTAAGTTGGAGCCAAGTTCTTCATTCCTATGTTTTCCTGCATTATTTCATGCAGAACTCTTGGGAAGAGATTGCAAAGTTTGAGTAACCAAAGGAACAGATAAACATACCAGTCAGTAATATCTTGCTGCTCTTAGAAATCCTGCTATAAAGTAGATCCCACAAAGAGTTTCATTTTTTGGCGCCCACAATCTGCATGCAGTATGAGAGCTTTTCATACAAGTGTGAAGGAGATTTACTAGGTTATTTCATCAAGTCCATGGCAGCATGAGAGTGCTTTAACCTCTAGCTTCTGGACTGGATTGCAGAGCCCAGACTTGAGCACACATATTCCCCAGGAAATCTGTGTGCCTCGTATAGGGACATCGAGATGCGTCTGATAAGTGTTTTGAAGGAACAGAGCAGAGCTGGTTTCAAAATGCCATCTGTCCCCAAAGTGGGGGACCACTTTTGTGGACAAATATAACGGGGATTTCTCTCACAATACTCTCCATTGTTTTCAGTATTGAGCAAGGATACTGCTGTAGCATGGATGAGCATACATGTCCATTCCTTATTACCCTTTTTGCTACAGCTCCATCATTTTTTCCATTAGCATATTGTTTTCACTCAGATCCCATCATAATTACTGACCTGTAGCAAATAACACTTCCAAGTTTGCGCTTGATGGGAAATGGATTTATATGATGCTTTCTCTGTTTCTGTGACATATGAATTCTAAATTCTACCTCTGAGAAATGAAGATTTACTGGGTTATTTCATCCACCTCTTTGCCAAGACAAGATTGTCTCTATGCCTTAATTCAGAGCAGGTTATGTAGAGTGCTAAATAAGGAACTTATCCACTACACTAGAAAAATAAGGATGAAAGGTGCTGAATGACACAGACAGTTTCAGTCATGCTTAAGTTTGGCCCACTAAAAATATAAAATAAAAAAATAGTAATATATCCACTGCTGGCTATTTTAATGTGTCACAGAGCTTCAGATTTCTAACCCTTTACAGAATAATCTTTAATATAGACTTAGAAGAAATAACACCAGAACAACTTTTCTGACAATGCTTTTGTTTTGTTTTTGGTTTTTTTTTTTGACAACAAACAAGGTGCTGGAACCATCAAGGGCTTAAGCTTAAAGTCATCTGCACTGTATTGCTGTCTGTCTATGTTTATGCAACGCCTAGCCCTGAGACCAAAAAAATCCATTGCATGAATTCAAGTGACATCCTCGGTGGTAATATATCCCTCACCACCTGACTAAGTCCAGGAAGGGGAATCAAGTCATAGTATTGTCTGTAGGGCAGTCCTAAAACATCACAAAAACCCCTCGTATCTGTGAATTTGGACTGCATTTATCTAGGGGATGAACAACGCCCATATGTTCACCAGATGACTACAGAGCTGGGTTGATTGAGTCAATGTTCAAGGTTGCAACAAAATATAACATGTTTCTTCAGGACTGGCTTTGATTAAATTGCTTAAATTGATTAAAAAAAATGAATATTCCAAAATATGTGGGAGGATCATTGTTCCTTGCTCAATTTTTATTTATTTTTCAGATATGTTCTATTAAATGCAATTGTTTTAGGGGCTATTTTCATTAATCATTTATTTCCATTACAGTAACTCAAAGTTGGAATTACAGCATATGTCGCTCTCTTAATTCAGAAGTCAGAAAGCTGAGAATTAATTCTGAATAAAAATGTCAGGGAATGTGTATGCTCATCCTCATAGTCTCACTCCTTATACATATACAGGTACAGGTGCACACACAGACATGAATTAAAAAAAAAATTTTTTTATTCATTAATTAATGCATGTGTATACCAGTGCATAAATAAGTTATGTGCATATATAAGTAGTGATATTTAGGTGTATAAAAATCTGTGTGTACGTATGTGTACATGAAAAATTCCAATATCTTGTTCTTTGTCCATTAAGTTACTTCAATTTGGAAGGAAGTGAGCAGAAGGGTCTGTTTTTTGTTTTGTTTTCGTATATGAAACAAAAGTGATGGAAATGTTCTGCATCATAATATCCCTAAGCAAAATGTTAACATTATTGTATGTTGCGGACTTTCTCTAAAACACTGTAACTATTATCTATAGCAAAAAGTTCATAAACTTTCCACAATTTTCCATTGATTAGTGTGTGCTATGTACTTGCTAGAAATAGCAGCGATCTGGATTCAACATGGTTTTTTTATATTTAGTAAATGGGAATAACACAAATAAAAATCTCCTTTATTCTCTTGTGCAGGCTACTTTCACCTTGAGTTTAATGAAGCTACGCTGCACCTTGAATAGCGAGGAAAAACAAGAAGTAGGCAGGGAATAGGTCCAAAATTTTTGCTGCTGATCTGCAGAATATTACGGGTTGAGAAATAACTTTTCCCACAGAGGTAAAAGGATCCAAGATAGAATCCAATGTTTCCATGGATCAAATGGCTCCTGAGGGCTGCACCTGGAGTGACTCGCTGCAGGAAAAATCCTTCCCAAAGAGAATAATAAAATAGCAGAAATTGGAAGAAAGGCTAAACGTACAAATGGATAAGTTTGCTTCATCATTACTGAAGGTTTAATTAAATAATTGTTTTTCTTTGCAGTAGAAATTTAATTGGTTAAATAATGTTTACTTAATAAAAATGAAATTATAACCCATTATCTAACGCAAATAATCTAAAAAGCTGGCTAAAAAGGAGATGAGAAAATCCTCTAAGTTTGAGAAAGCCATTTTGGTGACACTAACAAAATACTCAGATGCTGTTACAAGGTCACATGTTGCTAGATACGTGTATAAATGTCTGAGTGATGAAGAGATCAAAGCCCTTGCCATGTGCAATGTTGTATTTATGTACCTCTGCTGATAGGAGGGGCATATTGCAGTTCAGTAGAGCCACAAATACCACAGCAATGAACATTTTCTAGCATTACAACAGCAGAAATCCCACAAAATAATGTAGAATAAAAGCAACACAATTCAAGTGACATAAAAATCATTATTTCCTGGAACATGGGAAGTTTGGTCAGATATTAGGATTTTTTTGGTTTCATTTTTTAGCCATGAGAGTGGTAAAATCCTGTAGCAAACTGTCCGGAGATGTAGTGAGATCTCTGTCTTTGGAGGTGTTTGGAAACCTCCTGTAGTTAGACTTGCTTTGAGCAGGGAGTTGGACTAGGTGACCTCTGGAGGCTCCTTCCAGTCTGAGCTAGTCTGCGGTTCTGTGATTGCATGATTCTGATGAACCAAGGTTTTACAACAAAACTACAATAATAAATTCATAATCTCATATCTCATATCTGGTTGTAGTGAGGTGGGTGTCAGTCTCTTCTCCCATGTTACAAATGACAGGATGAGAGGAAATGGCCTTAAGTTGCACCAGGGGAAATCTAGGTTAGATATCAGGAAAAATTTCTTTACAGAGAGGGCTGTGAAGCATTAGAATAGGCTGCCCAGGGAGGTGGTGGAGTCCCCATCCCTGGAGGTGTTTAACAGACGTGTAGATGTGGCGCTGAGAGACATGGTTTAGGGACCCTGGCAGTGCAGGGTGAATGGTTGGATTTGATCTTAAAGGTCTCTTCCAGCCAGATGATTCTGTAATTCTGTGTGGTCTAAATGGAGAGAGCAAATAAACAATTAGAATGACATTCAGAGTCCCTGTGACAGTGGAAAAATAAAACCAACAGAGTAAATCAAGCTTTCGAAATTTTGAAATTAAGCTTTTGAGAATTTTGAAAACAAATTTTCTCAATCTGATGTGAAAGCACAGACACTGCAGCAAAATATCACTCCCGATAATTCTCAACACCAACTTTTAGAAACATCTACAGCAGTGCAAGTATGATATATATGTCTATACATATAAAAATTTGACTTAGAACTAGTCTTTGGTTCTGATAAAGTATATTAAAAGAATCTGACATCCAAAATATTTTTATATTTTGATCAACTGTCACTCCAAGCAAAATATTTCTGAAAAGTCCAGTAAGATGAGAGGCCACTTAAATCTTGTGCACACATATACCAAAAATGAACTTGTGTCACCATGAATAACTATGGTTAATGTTTTCAGTTGGACTTGATGATCTTAAAGGTCTCTTCCAATCAGCTGATTCTATGATTCTACAATTTCTATGACTACACATATTTGCTTTATCAAATAGTGATAGAATTAAAAAGAAAAGTAAATATTTCAAAGCTTTTTTTCCTGCAATTTTATTTTCTGTTGCATTATAATGTTTATAAAAATGTTTAAAAGGCAGACAGCATTTTTAAATAAAATATGATTTGAAAACTGTTGAAACAGGTATTGCCTTTAATCACTTTTTTCCTTTTTTCTCTTCTGAAACAAGAATTCCAGCAGCCTGAACATAATTTCCAGTTTCCCGTTTTAAGTGAAGATTGATTTAATCAAAGCTTTTCCAATATACAAATAAACCCACAGTTTAAACTCAGATATGAAAGTCGTACAAGGGAAGAACTTTCCAGACCTTCTTCTATTTTCATGCTGTCCATTTGAAACATCACACTTTTTTAAGATCCAGTCATCTTAGTCTTCCCGTCTAGCCAGTGAATCATGTGATCTGAATGAGTAAGAGATTCTTTCTATCTATTACTTTAGAGAAATTGTTTCAGGAATGTCGGGTTTAGTCTAGGCTCAAGATGGGTATCACCTTATCTGATCGGAGGATTGCTGTATCAGTTTACAAGTCCTCGATGCTCCTTACAGCTGATGGAGAGAAATAAACAGGTTCAGCATACATCAACACGGGAAATAAATTGCTGTGTCTTTAAGCTGAAGGTCCTGCAAAGACTGACAAGTAGAAGCTTCAAAACACAACCACTTGCAATGCAATTCTAATTAAATACCTAAAGCAGGTGCAAGACAAGACTAGACTGCAAAATAATTTTGCAATAATATTCTTTCCTTGCATTCTGCTTAATTAATATGAATGACGTGTTTGACTTATCAAAAACTTGAAATGATGTTCCCACAATCTACTTTCAATTCTTATGTTAAACTACAAGTATACTTAGCTTCGGTATGTGTTTTATAATTGAAACATATTCTGATACTTTTGTTATTATTAAAGATGTATTTATGAATATATATTAATTATTATAAAATTAATAGAGGTTTCAGAGATAATTCTGTCAATCCAATCATATAACACTAAGGCAATAATTTTTCGGACCTATTCTATACATACCAATTAAGTTCCATAGTTCAAAATGAAAAATCCATGTGTATATTTTATTTTATTTTTCCAGTTTTCAGTTCTTAATGACCCCAGATGGTATTTTGAGGGGATTAATGATCTGCTAAAAGATGTTCATTGTCCAAGGTATAGAGATTTAGGCTAGTCATTAGCACTGGGGAAATATTTTGTAATTCAATCATTGCTGCCAAGTTTCTTAATGTGTTCAGACTTTAAATAAGCTCTTAAAGACTGTGATAAAGAAAACATTCAAACTTGAAGTATCTGAAAAGGTTCACATTAAAACAAGCTCCTAGGAAAAAAGAAATCTTTAGAATATGCACCTTTAGCCCTTTATATTTTTTTTTCCTTTCTATCTATCTATCTATCTGACCTATTTTCCTCTTGCATTTGTCCTTCAGTAAGCAGACTGTACATTTAGCTAAAGCCCATGAGCAAAGATTTTGGCCTTTGGCAGAAAAACTTTAAATATCATTATTGTCACACAGACCACTGAAGGACATAGGCATTCTGCAAAGACACTGAAAGACACTGATAGGCATTCAAACGAACTGAATAAATCTCTTCTCATATATATATACATATACACACATACATACATTGGTGTACATAAATGCATGAAAATACACAAGCATACACATTTAACTTTTGGCTGAGACAGCTGACACAGCATAAAATATTCAGATTAGAACTTCATTGAGAGTAAGGTCTGATTTGCTTTAGTCTGCCTGTAACAACTTTACAAGAAAAAGTAAAGTGAACAAAAAAAAAAAATTATTTTTCACTAAGGCTTTTCTTGTCATGCTAAGTAAAACAAATGCCATTTAATTTCCTCCTCACTTTTAAAGAATCCAAACATGATGATGTGAGCCTTTTCTAAACTGTAATTTAATTTGAACTTCTTGTCCACATAGCATCAAGCTTTGTATTTCTTTCTACTCAGTTTATTTATTTTTTTTTTAAAGGCAGGGCTAGATTTTTACACATGCAGCTGTGGAAGCACATTTTTGGTTATACACTTAAAAACATTCCAACACAAGACAGTATCTGCAATGTTATCCTCATTATTGAATTTCTGCAGGAAAAAGTGAGCCTAGCTTTTCTTTTTAGCTAGGAGTACTAAGGAGTACTAAGCAGTGCCAGGTTAGTTTTTAACAAGGTCTACCAGTGGCCAGCTATCCTGCCTGATATCTAAATGGTTCACATGCACTTTAGGTCAATGATGGGGGACAGTTTTTCTTGTTAGGATCCAGTTATATCAAGCGAGTAGCTTTTGCAGACACCTTCAAACCATGCCTGAAGTACCAAGTTTCATCTGCATGTCTACTCATAGGAACAGCAGCATTATAGTTATAATCATAATCTGTCGAATGGGAAAATACCGATCAGCTTGAAGGCTGCTACTGGCCACCCTGCTGTCAGGGAAGTTAGTACAGTGAAGAAAAAGTGTATCAGAGTCAGGGATTTATTTAAGTACTTTATTAATTTAATGAACTTTTGCTGTCAACTTCATTAAGTTTGATGATCTTGAATGTGCATAAGTATTAAATATATATAGCCTATGTTAAATTTATATTATTGTTACTAGTGTTTGGCAGTTTTAAAGTATTTACCCAACCGCTACCTTGAAGTTTGTCCTCCTGTTAAATGTACCTGGAAAAATGAGACTTCCTGTTTCTGTCTTGGAGCATGTCTGGATATGCTGAGCTCACAACAAGTAATATATTTATCATTTTTTGTCTAAGTTATACTATTGCAATTCAGCTTGAAATTTGAAGGCAACCTGTGTCGACGCTTTCCTCAGCATCATTATAAGTAGTACTTTTTCTGCTGGTCACCTTGTGCACACCAATATCTTCATATCACACTTTCAAAGTACCTTTGAAACCATCATACCTTCTTAGAAAGTAAGACTTGATAATTCAAGTTATAATTTGTGAGTCAGAATTATCTTTCAGAAACATGTCAGATGTAGAGTACCAACAAGTTTTGGTTTTTTGTTTTTTTTTTTTTAAAAAAACTCATTTGCTTTTAAAGTAGACATTTTATAGTACTGAATGCACATCAGGAACACATCTGTGTTTCAAAATACCACATATACAACTGCCAGAGAGCTTGTTTATGTAGATAACTGTAAAACCTACTCTGAAATAGAAAGTTCTTCACCCCAAAAGCAGTAGTTCCCTGTAGAGCAAGAGTGATATACATGCACATACAGGCTCCCCCCTTAAAGCAGGAGGATCTATTTACATGTGAATCATATGTGTTTTATTGCACCTTGTTCTTCCCTGAACAGAAGTGTGAGAGAGTTACAGTAAATTAAGTTAATTAAAAAGTAGTAGCCCATGTTTCACTTAGCATGTTTTAACCTAAAGGCTGAGAAGTGTTACTATTCATATCTAAGGCTTAGAGATTAGAGTTTGCCTTAAGCCTCATTAAATTTCGTAGTCCTTTTGGTCAAAAACAGATTTTGAGACAATGTTATTTTTCTTCTATATTTGGAATTTGATAATCAGATACTATTTACAAAGGGGATTGGTATGGCCTGTTTAGATGCCAGATTGAGACCTAATTTTGGTACAGTCTTTTTCTTGTTTAGTACCGTGTTCCAATGCAAATCATTCTATGATTCATTGATGTTTAGAGCATTTAAAAAAAAAAAAAAAAAACACCGTAAAGTGGTTGAATGATCTAAGTTGTGAGGCAACTCACTGGGCATCATATTGAAACACTGACTCGGTTTACCAAAATACTAAAATGGTGAGTCAATGTATTCCATAGAGGATCCAGAAAAGGCAAATTATTCCCAATATAATGATGAATATTGTCTGATCCGATGATTCACCAGAAAATCTTCCACCTGTTTCTCCACCTGTGAGCATTGTTTCTCTGTTACAAGGGTGTTCTCCTGTTGTTGTTTCTGTCTGCATGTGTTATTCGTGTTTCGTTCTAACCAGCCCAGATGTTAATGTAGCACACATATCTAACATGTGCCAGTCACCATTAGAAAACAGAATGAACAAGTAACAGTAATGGAAGAAAGAGCAGATGTGAATTGGACCCAGTATACCTCACTTTTTGATCCAGATTTAAATATTCTCAGCTGTGTGAATTTCACGGAAATGGGCAACTTGGACCAGAATTTGCTTTTGCTGCCAGAATCCCTGCTTAGTGGCTGTGGTGGTAGTGATGATGACAGAAGGCCCAGAAGCAATGTTTTGAATATTTATGCCCCTTCCTCATCACAGAATCATGAGAGGTCTGTGTGCTGTGAGTGAAAGATAGGCAGTTGATAGAGCTCCTTGCAAGACTATTTGTTTCTTTGAAGGCATTCCTTGCTTTAATCAATAAGTTATAAATAAAAAACATAGCAATTTCATAAAAGAGTCTTTTTCTTGGGAAGGAATAATATATCCTAAAACCTCGGCAAGCCCATAATCTCTACAATGTGGTATGGCTCCAGATCAAGTGCAATCCTTCCTGCTATTTCCTGGTGTATAGATAGTGTGGTTGGATGATTTGTGAGATGCTTTGTCTACTAGGACAAGCCTGCACAATAAAGTTTTTGTTGCGGTTATTTTTCCCCAATCATGCATAACCTCTTTCTTCAGCATAATAATGGCAGTTCCAGTGTTCAAAGTCAGTTATTCAATATTGGGAAAATGTTGCATTCAAGGCAGGAAAAAAAATACTTTTTTTCTAATTTACACAAAAAGGCTTTAAAGGATCTGTCCAAGAACAGTTAAAATAAATGACATAATCCAGATTGTTAAACTGTTTAGAACCATACAAGATGGGAAGTAGAGATGATCTTTCTTCTCACTAGTGTTCTAAGAAAAACACAGACAGGCAGGAAACTGTCTCACGTGTCTTAGAATTACACAGAAGTAGATTTTTCCACCATACTGTCTTTCCTGGAAAGTCAAATTTTATCTCATGGATTATAATCCTTCTGTGCACACAGCACACCTAACATGAGTGCAGCAACTCGAATAATGTAAAAATGTGTAAACATTTTAGTTTGTAGGGCTGTGTTGATTGAATTAAAGTAAGAGATTGTATATTTTTAAAGTTATATGTGACAATGCGACATGTCCCACCACCATCTTACAGAAAAATAAAACCACTTGTGGGAATTTTCTGCCTGCCAGCCACGACTAGGATGCTTGCTTCCTTGGATGCTTGCTTACTTTCTGCACCCTGCAAGGATCCCTTGCATCCTCTTGGAGTCAGGGAAATAAATCTGAACCTGTAGTCATAGGGAAGAAGAGTCTTAAGGTGCTGAAGGGGAGAGTGCAAAAAAAATTATATCTTGCTTACTGGATTGTAATTTGCATTGTTCTTTGACATTTCCGAAATCATTAAAGGACTTCCCCCGCATTGTGTGGAATGAAGAAGACACCAGTTAAAATGCATATAGCTGTAGTTTGGGTTGGCTTGCAGGAGGACAGGACTTACATAAGCAAAAAGAAAGCGAGCTGGAAGGAGAAGAATAGTTCAAGATTTACTTAACAACAACCTTAGTCTCCGATGGCACAAAATAGTGCAAGTTTTACAGGATGTGACCCACTATGTAGAGCAGAAATACAATTTCGTTTTTCCAGATAGTTCCCCCAAGTATTTAAACCTTCTGCAATTATCAAACCATGCTGTCTGTACACAGGGAAGTGACAGAATTAGTTGCTCAGCCACTCCACAGAGGACACCAAGCTTCATCATCCATGCTTCAGACATGAGAATTCCCATTACATAAGATACATATGTAACATATGGAAAATGTTATACAATACCTTGATATTTATGAATTGTTTTGTCATGGATGATACAAATATCCTGTAGGTGAAATAAATATGCCCATCCATTTCTTGCAGGTTTTTTCCAAATATGTACAGTAGGTGAGATAAATTTAGTAATCAAGGGTTATTGCTACATCATTGGCATTAGGCTCTCCAGGCGCAGTGAACCAATGGCTCTTCTGTCTGAGGTCACCTTCACTTGAAGCAAATGAACAGAGAGGAAACGTAATATTTTTTAACGAGTGAGAAAAAGTCATGTATCTTTCAATGAGAAATACGGAATATTCAGAATAGTTTGGGATTAAATTACACTGCTGCTACGGTTGTTTGGTAGGCATTGCCTTAGTCCTCCACCAGTTATAACTCCACTGAGATTAGTGATTATGCCCCCTTCATTTCATAATACCTGAAGATTGGAATCAACGTGTTTAAATATACATCAATTCCTTCAACATATTCCATCAGTAGTTAACCTTTGCAAACCCACATAATCCCGCACTTGAAGAAACAAGGACATTGATTAAAGATGTAAATTGCTTTTGAATTGCTGCTTGAGGTATGTTAAAGAAAGATACCTAAAACAGTCCTTAACTGTGTGACTTTCTCACACAGAAATTTGAACTGCTGAGGCACAGATGACTAATTAGAATAGTAGGCTATTCACACGAGACAAAAAAATACAATGAATATGAACTTCTTATTCTTGAAAATAGTTTGGATATTGATTATTCCATTATACACCAGAAACATTCATTTTTCAGAGCTTAATTAAAAGTCTGAATTCACTTGATTTGTTTAACTCCATCAAGCAGAACAACACACAAGTAGACTATGGTTCTCATAATCAGTTACTTTAACCTGTTAACTTCTTGAAAATAAATGGAAAACAGGAATTATATGCAGCATGTCTGTGAGGACAACCCCGTTAAAAAATTGTGTCAAAAAAGACAGTGTAGGTTTTGGTTTTTGTTAGTAAAGAAGGTAAATTTTCCATATGTATGCTAAACTAAATGGGTCTCTTTGCAAGAATTTCCTGAAATGATTTCAGATTCCTAGTTCTCTCAGGAATGAAAAATCAGGAAGTTCTCTTTGGGAAACTTATTGAACTAACTAATCAATTCTGAAAGGAAATTCTAAACTTCCAGTGCTTCTCTTTACAGAATAAAAATGTAATAATCTGGTACTTTTTTAAGAAGAAGGAAGAGAAATGAGTGGTGGGAAGGAAAGAGAATTGGTAACTGCAACAGAATTGACTTGTGAAGCAAAGGTCTAGAAACAAGCAAAAACAAGCAGCTGAACACAGAATGACTGGTTGACACAACGACTGAGAAAAAGAACTATTTCACCTCTGCTTGTTCTGGTGGGGGAATTTTCAACTTCTGGAAATACAATACAGCAGAGAGGAAACAGTCTAGGAAGTTCCTGGAGTGTGCGAAAGAAGAATTCCTGACACAGCTGGTGAGTCAGCCAAATAGAGAAACCTCCCTGCTAGACCTGGTGTTTACAGAGAAGGACTTTTGGGTGATGTGAAGGCTGGAGGCCGTCTTGGACATAGTGATCATGAGATGATAAAGTTTTCAATTCTTAAGTAAGGAAGTAAGGAGGGGGGTCAGTAGAACTGCCATCTTGGACTTCTGGAGGGCAGAGCGTGACCTTTTTAGGAGACTGGTTGACAGAGTCCCCAAGAGCCAATCCTGAAGGAAAAAGGAGTCCAGAAAGGCTGAACATCCTTCAAGAAGGAAGGAACTAAAGGTGCAGGAGTGGGCCTCATTATTGAATTTCTGCAGGAGAAAGTGAACCTAGCTTTTCTTTTTAGCTAGGAGTTTTCCAAAGCCCAGCTGGTGGAGAAGCCTCTGACTCA
>NW_010390648.1:0-205 GCF_000710305.1 Buceros rhinoceros silvestris | reverse complement strand
GGGACGGCAAGGCTGAGAAGTAACCCGTGTCGTGCACAATCTGGAGTTCCTGGAAGATGCTGCACATTGGGAGAACATCCATGTCTCAAGTTGCAACAACAAAGTCAGTCAGTGCTGGTTACAAAAATACAGATGCCTCCGTTACGTGCAGGGGTTGAGGGGTGTGTGCGGGGGGGTGTCAAACCTCTGCTCTGAGTTTCCAAGC
>NW_010390647.1:0-843 GCF_000710305.1 Buceros rhinoceros silvestris | reverse complement strand
CAAGAGATATAAAATGTGGGTTAATTATATGCCTCATTGTGCCATAATAGCTGCTGAGACTAAATTCCCTGCCCACAGTACTGGTTTCATTAAAAGGCTCTTGCAAGAGCAGAGAAATTGGGAAAAATAATTCCAGAGTGTTGGCTAAACACGCAAGGCCAGTGGGAGCACTGAAGAGCTCAGGCAGTGGACCCCCCTCCTTCCTCTCTCCCCAGGAGAGCTGATGGGCCATTCTCTTCTCCCTCCTTCCCTTCAGCTCTCAGAGAACAGGATCCATTTGTCCTCCACTTCCCCTCTTGAACTGAAACGCAAGAGCATAGAAATTGGGAAAAATAATTCCAGAGTGTTGGCTAAACACGCAAGGCCAGTGGGAGCACTGAAGAGCTCAGGCTCAGCAGCAGCCATCAGTGCATCAACCGCATGCTCTGCTCCTCCACTCAACTCACGGTACTGCTTCATTCTGATGTCCTCTGCAGTTCCTTTAACATTATTTTAACCCGTGGTTTTAAATTGTAAGCTCTTGGGGAGGCACAGCTGGACCTGTTAATACTTTGCCTAGAGCACATAAAACAAACAGGTTGATGGCGCAGGGTTCCTGTGTTTCGTGGCCTACAAGACCTCTCAGTGATGCTTTTTCCCTGGCCAAACAGCTTTGCCATGAATCTGGCAGAAAATGTTAAGGGGTACACAACCTGCTTTCCTCTTCACCCAGGGTGGTGCTGGAGGACAGGGAAGAGGCAACTGAAGACCTAGGGAGGCCGCAGGGGTTAGGCTGGCTGACAGCTCAGCAGAACAGAGAGGTAGCCCTCTTAGCAGTGGACCCCCCTCCTTCCTCTCTCCCCA
>NW_010390646.1:0-2239 GCF_000710305.1 Buceros rhinoceros silvestris | reverse complement strand
GGAAGGGAAGGGAAGGGAAGGGAAGGGTGGAGGAGAGGGTAAGGAAAGGATAGGGAAAAAGGAAAGGGAAAAGGGATGGGGAAGAAGGAAAAGGATGGAGGAGAGAAGGAAAGGGCAAAAGGAAGGAGTCAGGGACGAGGGAAGGGAAGAGAGAAGGATGGAGGAGAGGAGAAGAAAAGGAAAACAGAGAGGAAGGAAGAAAGGGAAGAAGAAAGGGGAAGGGGAAGAAGAGTGGAGGAGAAGAAAAGAGTGAGCGGGAAAGGAGAAGGCGAAGGAAAGCCCCAAGGCAGGTGTCTGGTGGGGCTGCAGGGCAGGGGACCTTCTCCTCTCTCCTTTTCTCAACATTTCCTTTTCCGTGGAGGAAACTCTCCCTGCAGAGGTGCTCGCAGGGGCTTTTCCTCCCCAGGGGGGCCAGGGCCGAGCCCACACCCCACGCCTTGGGGGGGTCCTGCCTGCCGGTCCCTGCTGGGGCCATTGGGATGGGCCATTGGCATTGACCTTCTCCAACGTTCCCAGCACCGCCTACACCCCCGAAACCACCGACTACGATGTGCGGGTGCTCCTGCGGTTTCCCCAGCGGGGGAAGAACCAGGGAACGGCCGACTTTCTGCCCAGCCGGCCCCGGCACAGCTGGGAGTGGCACAGCTGCCACCAGTGAGTGTCCCCATGTCCCCACCATCAACCCGCCTGGCCAGGGCAGGTTTAAGGCTTTTTTAATGGCATTTCCCCCTCTTTGTGCTTTTGCTTTGTGATCTTTGGGGAGGGGTGGGTGGGTGTCACCTTGCTTCACCTCTTGGTCCCTAAAGCCACCAAGCTTCTGCAATTAATGTCCCAGAAGGAGGTAAGCTGGCAAGCTGGTGTGGACATGGCATTGATGGGAAGCCACCCAAAATCACATCTGGGGAGGGGACAGTGCCATTTGGGGAGGTCACCCCGACTGTGTCATCCATCTCGCCCCCCAGGCACTACCACAGCATGGATGAATTCAGCCACTATGACCTACTGGATGCCACCACGGGGAGGAAGGTGGCCGAGGGCCACAAGGCCAGCTTCTGCCTGGAGGACACCACCTGCGATTTCGGCAACCTGAAGCGTTACGCCTGCACAGCCCACACCCAGGTGCCTCTGGGTGGGCTGCTTGAAGGGCTTCTTGGGGTTCACACCCCCCCAACACATCCTGAGCCCCGTTTATCCTCACAGGGCTTGAGCCCCGGCTGCTACGACACCTACAACGCTGACATCGACTGCCAGTGGATCGATATCACGGACGTGCAGCCGGGGAATTACGTCTTAAAGGTAGGCAGGGTCCCTAGGGGGAGAGTTTTAGGGACAAACGTGGCCGATTTGGGGTCAGGCCGGGATCTTCTCAACCATCAGGTTCAGGACACGCACCTTTTTTGGTGCCGTCCCTTTAACACAGGTTTAGGCACTGCTCCCTCTAACTGATTTTTGGGGGTGATTTTTCTTTCCCTTTGCCCCGTTTTTAGGTTCAAGTGAATCCCAAATACATTGTCCTGGAGTCAGACTTCACCAACAACGTGGTGAGATGCAACATCCATTACACCGGCCGCTACGTTGCCACGACAAACTGCAAGATTTCCCAGTAAGGAGACGTCCATCTGTCCTTCCCTCTCTTTTCTGTCCCTCTGTCCTCTATGCTTTCCCCCAGAGATGGGGGTTGGATCCGAGCAGCTTAATTCCTTTTTTCCCCTCCCTTTCATCTGGGTTTTCTCTGCGAGCATCAAAAAAGGTGGGATTTAGCTAGTGCTGGAGCTGGGGGTTGGTGTCTCCCTTCCTTTTGGAGTGTTTCTATTGAATTATATTGTTCATATTGAATATTCTCTGTTATTCCGGGGAGGAGTGAGGCTGAGTTTCAAAACGACTCCCCCACTCTGCCTTTGAAATAATGTTTTTAAATGTCTTCATAAGCGCATTCCCCAAATCCTGCGATTTTTTTTTTTTTGTCTTCTTTCAGATCTTGATGGGAGTGGGGCCGGAGGGGTGTCACCTGCCCCAGCCTCTGTCCCCCCTCTCAAGAAAGTGCCTGAGCTGGCTTCTCTGCCCCACCAGCGACCCTGGAAGCTCCTCAAAACCCACCTCCCCCCACCCCCCACCAAAAAATCTCCATTTCTTCATGTTAAAAGGAGGGGAAATGAGAATGACTCTTCAAAATATTTTTTATACTTAACTTTTCATTAATCTTCAGGTTTTTTTCCATTTCCTAAGGGAAACCGATGCC
>NW_010390645.1:62884-70916 GCF_000710305.1 Buceros rhinoceros silvestris | reverse complement strand
GGGGGGGTGGTGAGGAACGTGGTGAGGGTTAAGCCCGTCCTTTGCAGTCTGTCCCGACTGAAACACCACTTCGCGGCTCTCCAGAGGCCTGTCAGCCGGGCTGGAGCACTCGCAGCTCGGGGGTTGCTCTACCGTGGCAGTGGAAGGCCTCTGTGAAGCTGGGCACAGGTCAGCAGACTTCGCCCTCAGCTCCCTGGCAGCACGTGGCTGTGCTCCCCAGACCTGGAGGAGTGCGTGGGTTGGGCATGGGACTGGTTGCAGAGAGGGGTTGAAACCGGAACCTGGTTCAGGTCAGTTTGTCTTTTTCCGAAATAAGCCTGTGGGCTACATCGGAGTGGTTCTGTGGTAGACAAGAACAGCACGTGTTTGGCACCACGTCAGCACTGGTACCAGTACTAGAAAAGGGGGTGTATAGAGAGTAACTGGAAAGCAAGGGACAGGAGCGCTGTGTTTGCTTTGACTAGGGAATTCTTTGGTTGAAGTGCGAGTGCTGAGGAAGCTTTTGCGATAGGCCCCCAGGGGGCTCCTCGAGCAGTTCCTGGAGCCTGTACCGGGGCGCAGGGGGGTTGGGAGTGAGCAGGGCAGGCAGGCTGAGCAGGTGCTTGACACCTGATCAGTCACAGGGGCTGTGTGAGGCAGACGGTGACAGGAGTGGTGATCTGTTCCAGCATATTTAAAAAAAAACTCTATAGATCATGTATTCTCTGACTGCATACGTTTTCAGAAAGCAAAATAAATCATCGTATACGTGGGTCTGCTTTAGCTTTTTGGAAGAATGTACTGCGTGGTTAAATGTCTTAAAAGCAACTAGATGCAACCCAACAACTGCTATTTTCACGATACAAGGCTGTCAGATCTGTTAAAAAAAAATCCAGTAATCTAATCCCTTTAATAAGTTATATTAAAATCATATAAGTACCTGATGCAAACGTTGTAGTTGTTTTCCTTGTTTATAGCAATCTTACAGCTGTTGCTTTGCTGGGATTAATTTGTCTCCAAGGGGTTTCAACACTATCCTCCCCAGTGCATTATGAGAGCCTGTAATGTCATGTAATCGAGGCCATATTATTTTTGTCGAAGTCTCTGGGAGTGATGTAAGAGGAAGAAGGAAACTAGCTAACTCCCAACCATTTGACCAAAGGTTAAATTAGTCTTGGCCTTCTCCCAGCTGGACCTGAAGCTTTTCAGTCAAACATTTGTTCTGCCCTGCCCCCCCAAAATGTGATGTCTTTTCTCCCTACCACTTTTTGTTTGTTTGTTTTTCTTTATCGGTATCAGGTTTTCTTTAGTGTTATGCCCATATTTGTTGTGGAACACATCACTGGGACAACAGATGTCACCTGCTGGAAGGTCTGACCTTTAGTTCATAATTTCTATAGATGGTATAGAATGCCATGATTGAATTTTAAGTAGGTCATATTACACTGCCCAAGAAAACTGGTTATTTTTATTGTGTAGAGTAGCTGCACAACTTCAGTCCAATCTAGTCCAGGTTGCCCCAAGCATGGCCCTTTATAACGCTGCAGAAGCAGTTTATCTGCTTGCAAGATGCTAGAAAATCATGCAGCAGCGATGTTTCCTAGGTGGTATAAAAGTCTCCGTGCAGACTATTCCGGACCATGTGCAGGCTGAGAACCTTCAGTAGTACAGAATAACTAGCATCTGTTGTGTGTATATTCTCGTGTCTGTTTCTACATGCACTGATGTATTCCAGTTTGGAGATATATATATTTTTTTTTACATTAGGGGTACATATTTAAGGCAAAAGATGATAAGGTTTTTGAGAGGTTCTTTAGGCTGTTTGTTAAAAATCTTGATTTAAGTGCAAAAGGCTGGAATTAAGGTGTTTTGTTCTATGTTAAGAGCAAGTAATGTCTGAGAAGATCAGAAAGAACTTTGGTGTGGCCTTTAAGAAGTCTGGTTGCTTATCACCATTCTGGTGTGGAGGATAATTTGGACTGCCCCAAGAAGAGATTCCTACCCAGAGTCAGCTGGACTGAGGCAGTCACGACAAGAAAAAATTACCTGGTGCGCTGAGCTATGAAACAGATGAGAGATGGGAATGAAGCAGGGGAATGAATGGGAAAAAAGGTGTACTTGGGTATTAAGCCTTGACGAGAGTTCCGAGATGTGCAACATTTTGCAAAAGTTCAACCTATTTCTTAATATGTCTGGCTTATAAATGCTTCTCTGCTTGTGTCTAGTTATGTATCTGAAATAGAGATTGACTTTTGTGTAATCTATTATTAAACCCCTCACTATTTTGAAAAACTGCTAAAGGTCTAAATCCCATTAGGGGCCAAACTGGAGATACATACCTTGGTTGCTTACAGAAGAAAATTGTAATTAAAAAAATGCTATTATATACATTAGAATAACAAATACAGATGTTAGGTGGTCAAATGGTGATGGTCATACAAAGAAACCTGATTAATCACTAAAGAATTGTAACAGTACTAATCCTGTCAGATCCTTTGTTACACTAATTAGTATACTCTTGTGTTCTTCATTTCCACAATGCTTTAAAAACAAAAAGTATAGGTGTTGTAATCTATTTAGATGGGGTTGGTTTTCTTCTAGTTAAGCACATTTCTGAATTACAGATTTAGATGGGAATCACCAACAACTCTTAAAGAATCGTTAAGAAAATATTTGAGGCTTATGTCTTTGGATATTATACATGACTTATAATACATGACTTATACATCGTTATGCTACTGTTTAATTTAAGCTTCCAAAAAAAAGTGACGAGAATTCAGCACTAATCATGTACCTTTTCAGATTATTTAGGAGAATCTGACAATCTTTGCAAGTGAAGCTGCAGTGAATTAGTGTTCGGTATTGCTGTTGGCTAGTTCATGTACTCTGTATATGAACAAAAATAGTTCAGAGGTTAATTTTCTTTTCCCTTAGCTCTGCTGGGTGGACTGTGGCCACCCCATGGGAAGTAAGGGTTCAAAAGTGACCTTGCAAGTTGTTCTCCTTGGGAAGAAATAAGTTGAGAGTCTGGCTGGGGGATGCTCTCCACCCTTGGGAAGAACACAGCTTGCATTGCATCACTTGTTTGTGCTGGCTGGCTGGACCATACTATTGTAGTTGTGAAGGCAGCTGAATGGTCTGTAGTACCTGGTACCTTCTAGGAGAGTATTGCACTCTGTAGTTGCGCTGTAAAAAGAAAGTACCAGAGCTAAGAGCAAGCAGCTAGTGTGGCTATATGCAGTTAGTTCAGTATTAGACAGCAAAAAGGAATGCTGAGACTAGTAATAAAAGAGCAGAGAAAAATAACATACAGGCTGGCATTTCTTGAAGTTGTCAAGCACTGGAACAGGCTGCCCAGGGAAGTGGTGGAGTCACCTCCCTGGAGGTATTTAAAACACATGTAGATGTGTCACTTGGGAACGTGGCTTAGAGGTGACCTGGCAGTGCTGGGTTAATGGCTGGACTTGATGCGCTTAAAGGTCTCTTCCAGCAAAAATGATTCTGTGATTCTATAAATCATACTGTGTTAGTGCCTAGGTGTATAAGGAGCTCAAAGAATACATGGCAAGAGTTTAGGAAAAAATGTGTCATCATTAATTACCTGATCAGTTTACAAAATCATTGGCATTTAGGATGGTGATTATAAAAAACTAGAAATTAACTTATACTCTTTACTCTTGATATGTTTTGCTAAAACTACAGCCTGCTTTTACTTAAAAAAGATGCTTTTTTTTTTTTAGTTTTGACATTCTCAGGGTGGTGTGTTACAGTGCAGTTTTATATTGGGCACCTTTGTGTTTTGAATCCTCTGGATTTAATAACAGTTAGTAAGAGGCTCTAATCAGGGTTCTCTGGGAGTAACCCAGCACATTGCATACATAGCTGTGTGACTTTGCCATCATACCATCAATAGTTATAAGTTTAAAAATGAAGCATTGACTATAATTTGAATTTATCTAGGTAAGAATGTGATTTTCAAATAAAATTTCAAGATTAAGAACCTGGGTGGGATGAATCTCAGGCTAAGTTGCTATGCCTATACTGGAGGTGCTGACACCTGCTCTGTGGGTCTAATTGCCCATTGCTATCTTAAGAGATCTGGTCAACAGAGTCTAGAGAACAGTTCTTCTCAACCTCGAGCTCTAAACTGTATGCCCCTGCTTGTGCTGGCTGGACCTCTGTTAGAAATCTCTTGTAGTCCATCTCTAGACTCAGCTTTTCAAAAGGTTTTTCTTCAGGCAACTACAAATTGGTGTTAAGCACAGCCAGACACAAACTGATGCCTAACTGCTTCCTTGAGTTAATAAATACCTATATATCCTAGGTTTCCAGGGGCAGTGGACACTGTCAACACTGTCAGTTCCCAGTGAACTCAGCAAGGATGAACAGTGCTTAGGTCCTCTGCAAACTCACCTCCTCTTGGTGGGGAGTAAGTGCAGGAACGAGGAGAGAGAGAATGCAAGAGATTGAACCGTATACATCCAAATAAAAAAACCTGCAGCCTGAATATGTGTGTGTGTGCGTGCGTGTGTAAAACTAACTAACTAACTAATACACAGGTATATCCAAGTATGGAGCCTGCCACTTGGCCGTGGAGAAACAGGAAACAACACACCAAAACCACAGTAAACTAATACAAGTGCTGAAAAGCTCATTTGTCCACAGTTGAGCTCTGGTGAAAGTTGATGGTATTTATTAGCTGAGAGATCCCGCGCTAAATATGTACAAATGAATGGCTGGTGTGGCTATTTGTAACAAGAAAAATCAGACCCCCCTACCTAAGGTCTTAAAAGATCATTAATTCCAAAGAATTTCAAAGGGCTTTCCCCAGCTCAGTTTGTCAGAAGTGAAAAATATTTAAATTCTACCCCTGCAGATCTTCAGAAAACAGAATTCCTCAGTGAGAGTCTCACCAGTTCTCTGTGTATGTGTTTGCATGTCTTAATTTTGCCTTTACAGCTGTATAATTACTGTGTTTCTGTGCAAGGAACACAGCTTAGGAAGAAGCCTGTATCAAGTAGGGCACCGTGCTGGGTGGCAGGTCTGTCCTTGGTTCTAGCCTTTGTAGCAGGTTTTCCTCTGTAACCTTGGGATGAGTTGCTGCATTTGTTTCTCCCAAGCAGCTCCTTGTCTGTAAATTGGTAGTAATAATTATTTTCTTTTTTCCTGGCTTTTTGCTTTACTTTTAAAACCTTTGAGGCCTAGACCAAGTCTGAGATGTTTGTAGAGGACAGTGATTTTGGTTGACTGCATACAAATAATCAGGTGATCAATTAACACCTTTTTTTTTTTTTGTGCCATGAAGGAGGATTGACAAAGATGATGCAAAAGAAAGCAAATATTGTTGTCCCTGCAGGCCACTGCAGCTGAAATAACTTGATTTTATTAGAACAGTTTCAAAATGGATGCTTACCTTGTAATTGTAACTCCCTCAGTTCTTGTAGCTTTGGTTTGTAGACCATCCAAAGCCTATCTATCTGTGTTGTAAATACATTTCCTAGGAAATGCCCGTATCTGCGGTCTTATGAAGAAAGGACAAATTTCTTTCCAGGTCTGAACTTTTTGAACAACCCTGACATAAATAAGCAGCTGAAGCAAATTGATGGTGTTGGATTCTGTATAGTTTCTGGAAATCCTGAATACAGTGTGAAGTTCATATAGTTTGTTTTCTTATAAGCAGAGGAAGGTCTCCATTTAGATTTCTAAAATAATCCCACTTAAAGGACAATTGCAGAATGTTATAGGAGAGGAGCTGCACAGGAGACATGATCGAGTGCATGACTGGGAGTGAGGCGTGAGGTTGTGTGAGGTGTGCTGAGGACTGTGGGGGAAAGAGGAAGTTTAAGCCACCCACTCACAAAACCCCTTCCCTTCCATAAATTTCATCCTGGTGTATCAACTTTTCTCTCTGCTCAGCAGCATCTGAGTTGCTCTGGTACTAATTTGCTTGTGATTACAGTGGGAGATAGTTGTGGCTCAAGCCTAAGTAAGCAAGCAAGCAAGTATTCCAGAGCTTTAGTAACATTCAAAGCAGGGGAAGACTCAACTGTGGATAGAAACCTAGCAAGTCTTTGTGAACATTTTTTATTTTTATTTTAAAGGTTATAAAACATGTTTGAACAATGAGTCCTGAACATATAGTACATTTGCTGCTGCTTAATTTCCCGGTAAAAAGAGATTATGAAATTTTTTGCTGTAAGAGTTGATATATATAATTGGAAAGAAAGGCACGTTGGACTGATTAAGGTAGGCTGGTGCAGATGAGACTAATAGTGACTTACTGAACACTGGCTGCTGTGACTGAGTCCGGAAAGTTGTTTATATTTGCTGCCTTGGTTGTGCAGCCTAAATCACCCAGGGACACAGTCTGATGAGGAGCTACTGCCTGGCCTGCGCAGTGTTCAATGGCAAAGCTGGAAAATACTAGCAGAGAATATATGCACAGTAAAGTTAAACATTCAGTGCTTTGCCTCAACCAGAACCTTAGAGAATCACCATTTGCTTCAAGAGGAGTAGGAATTAACAAGGGAGAAAGAAGTCCATTAGGGAGAATAATGAGGAAGAAAAGTTGATGGTCCTGATGCTTTGTATAAAAAGAAGACAAATTGGAAGAAGCCTATCAGTTTGTTTTCCTTTGTCAGGCAGAATCTGCTGGTGACTCACAATGCTGCACTGCTGTGTGCAGTGTGGTTCTTGCTGCTGAACACAGCTTTCACAACTAATGCATGAAACCTACTTTTGTTCTTCTGAGCTTTGCGTACAAAACAGCTGAGAACAGCATTTGCAGTGACTTCGATTTGTGGGTACATTACTACCCCAGAGAGACAAACAGTAGTACAGTGGAAAGCATGGGGTTTTCCTACTTGTTTTTGCAAAATTCTGGAAGCATCATGAAATCTCTTGGCCAGCCTGTAATCCTAAACCTTTTAAAAACTTAGAGCAAAATGCTTCCACCCAGACAGATTCTGCAGTCCATAGTATGAATTTTGCCTGAAAAAGAATGGGGCCCCAAACGTTTGAAACTGCATGCTAGAAGGCTAGCTGGTAATTAGTCTTCGCAGAGAGGACATTGTAAAAACAAATCATTGAGCCATTTGTTGCTGTTCTACCTAAGAACACAGTTAGTTAAAAGAGGCTCTTTGCCAAAACCCTGAGAAAGAGCTTGGGATGTTCTGTGTGTTTTTAAGTTAGAAATCAATCAGCAACCCTGGCTTTTAGCAGAGCCTTGCACCAGCCCCTCTGTGATGCATGCACAGTTCACTACAGGGAAGAAGACAGGTTTGACATTTTCATAGGAGAAAGCTGCAAGGTAAATTGAAACACTGAGAAACAGTAACCATGATGATTTTGTCATCATATTTTTTATGTCTGTTATAATGGAATATGAAATTAGCTTAAAACATTTGTCCCAGAGCCTTGGCTATGAAGTCACTACAGATGCAGGAGATGAGAGCATCTTTCTGGGTCTTTTTGAATAGCATTGGGCAGCTGGAGTCTACTGACGTTTTTCCACTAGAGCAATCTGAAAGGTGGCATCAGAGAGGTTCCCAAACAGGAGTCTAATGAGAATTGTGGAGGGAGCCAAATGTTCTGCATTCCCCAAGGAAACTCCTGTAAAAGTGGCATTTCGTGGGCACTTTTTCCCATAAATGTCCTTGGGAGGCAAATGCTGCAAGGGGAGGACTGCTGGAGAGGCAGAGCTGCAGGATACACAGAGCACAAATTGCTCTGGGTTTTGCCGCAGTTTCAGTTATGGGAGTAGGTGGTTCTGTATATATTGATGTGATCAGAGGCCTGGCCGACTTAATCAGTCGGCAGGAACTTTTTAGCAATGGCTCCCTGTGGCTTAAGGTGTGCAATATGCACTGTGGAGAAACATTGAATAAATTCTCAGAAAAGATTGCTTTGTTCCAGTTTAGTTTCATGCCAGGACAGAAGGGCTGTGGCACTCTCAGCAGCCTCACTAGACTCGCCCCTCCCCTACATCAGACATGGCAGCCGCTGTGATAAGGCAGTGCTGGCACAATGCAACATCACCCTCCAGGACTCCCGT
>NW_010390645.1:45019-62450 GCF_000710305.1 Buceros rhinoceros silvestris | reverse complement strand
GGAGCCAGTTCCGCGCACGCTGGTGCCTCACCTAAAAAACCCACCGCGCAGGCCCAAAGGGTGCACTCGTCGCTTGCAGTGAGCGTGGGAAAAGCCCTTCCCAGATCTTCGTTCGCAAAGCCAAGCCATGGTGATGAGTGTGAGAGCTTCCCTTGTACTGCTCCGGAGCTCCAGGCTACTCAGGAACCAGACTATGGTTAGTTCTATGAATGCTCGTTTCTTTGGAGACAATGTGTTTTTCTCTTAATTTCACAGCCAGCTTGTATTTAAAATGATGCTGAAAGAATAAGGATGAAGAGTATTTGGTGACTTTTCTGGACTTTTTGGAATGCTTAATTTGATTAAAGGCTGTCTGCTTGGTCCCCGTAGCTGTACAGCCTGGAGATAAGGCATCTCACTAGGCAGCTCTGAGTGAGAGCCATACTTTCATGGTAGATGAACAAACTGGTAGTTCTAACTAGTGGCAGGACCATCAGATGCAAGAGGAATGCTTTAGCCATCCTCCTTAATCTGCACTTTCTCTAGTAGGAGTGAGTAGTACCTTTCCATTCAGCATCCTTCCCAGAAACCTGAGTGTTTATGAAGTTCAAAACTAAGAAGTGGAAGGAGGCCTCTCTTGTCAGGGTCTGACTGTGCCTTGAGATTGGATGTCAAGTGCCAAAGACTATGGGACAAGTTTTGGACCAATAGGAAGCAGGGGACAGCAGAAACTTCACAAGAGATCCTGCCCTATGCCCCATCTTGTTGTCCCAGGAGAGTCTGATAAAACCCGTGGATCATGAGCTGGAGCCCTTTTTTCAGGGGAGGCAATGCAAACATATTTTCTCTTTCTTTGGCAGCAGGAGGGAGCTGCACAGTCTTGCTAATTAGGCTGCTGTAGGAGACAGGAACTCAGCCAGGTGTACAAAGAGCAGGTAAAAACCCCCAAATTAAGCGAGTTAATATTACCACAAGTTACACCAACCTCATCATGAGGAACCGTAAGGGAAAAGGAGAGAGGCTAAGCAAGGTCATGAAAAATGATCGAGTTCTGTGTGAGCGCATGCACACAAACACATGAATAGTTCCACAAAAGCAAGCAGTGGATTGTTGAGAGGCCAATGCACCTAAGTTCCTGCTTTGTTATATAGATAAATTGCCAAAGGAAACATTATCCAAACAGTTCTACTTCAAAGGCAAAACGACAAGCTTTGGGGAACTTGCAGTACTTTCAATCTGGCCAATAACCAAGTGTAAAGTGTAAAATATACATGTTTAGGAAGTAGGACACATGCCGTTCAAGACAGGCCTTTCCCATGCTCTCAGACCAGTGCAGCTTCATTTGATGTGCAAATGCATGATGTGTGATCTGTCCTGGCAATGTGCTGCCTGCCAGCAGCACAAACATTTCACAAGCACGCTTTTGGGTTACTTCAGCCTGCTGTGTCCACAGCCTCCTTGGCAACCTCTGCAGCTGGAGCTTTTCTTACGGTCTATTGCTGTTGTGCTTGCACAATCCAGGTTTATTTAGCAGGCAGATAAAAACACCCCCAAAATGGCTGGGAATTGCCGAATTTGATGTTAGCTATTAGGATTAAATGACAGTACAAGGAGCGGTTACAGTAATGCACTGGGAAACATACCAGTGATGCAGACTTCATTGATCCTTAGGGCAAATTGTCCTGGCAGATGTCTCAGCCTTCCTGGGCACTGGGTCTTCAGGGCATTACAGCTGATGGCAAGGGCCCTCCACAGTGTGTTTATAAATGTCACCTGAAGCTGGGTGAAATAATGTTCCCTGGAGTGCCTCCTGGCACTGAAAATGTATGTGCTGTGCACCGTACAGGGCAGACTGCTGTTTGATGAAACTCATCCTATAAACGCATGAAAAGGAATAGTGCAAACGCTCACCATAGAGGAGCAGGGGATTGTGGGTGCAGTCCCTGTTTTCAGTAGTGGCTTGAATGAATTTGAATTTGTTGATAGCAGAAAAAAATAGTTGTGGTCTTTACAGTGCTAGCGGGCTCTAGAGTACCCATGCTAGGGGGATGAAATCGGCTTTTACTGAGCGTTCAGGATTTAAACTCAGCAGGTTGAACTGGTTTAGAATTAACCATTCTTATGAACCAGGGACATGTAGATGTGCCTTTCTGCCCCCCTAACAGTAAGATAAGAGGACTAGGGACAATATGCAACAGCTCTGGTGACTTAGCCCAGTTGTACCAAGAGGCAAGTCACTCTTGTGCCTCTACTCACTCTCTTTGGGACAGATTCTCAGTCATACGTGTGTGCGTGCAGCCTCAATCTTAGATAACAAAGCACTTGGTGCTGAGTGCTACCCCACTGTAGCAGCTGTGGCTACACAGAGAGCTTAACATGCTCTTCACCACTAAAATGACTGAATTTGCACTACAGCCAGCAGTAATAATCTGTTGCTTGTATTAACCTTGAATTCCAGTGTGTCAGTTCCAGTCCTCGGAGAAAAATTAAGCAAGTGCTTATTGAAACCAGCATCCCAGCACTCCACGTTGTGCCGTGTGGAAAAGTGGGACCCCAAGCCCTAGTAATAGCATATTCTAAATGCACTTTAGTCACATGAAATTATACCAACACTCTCACATCAGCTCAATCTGTCCTTGCAAATGGCCCAACTTCATGCTAAAATCCCCCGTGTTGCTTCAGAAGTTCCTATGCTTTCTGGCAGAGCCACACGTAGTTCCCTGATACCTGTGCGCTGTCAGTGGACACAGAAGATACAGAAAGAATAAATCAACCATGCGTTTAATGGGGACGAGGAAGAAAGATGTATTTTACGCAGCTGTAGTCTAATATGCTGAGATGAGTCTGTTTGAATGGGTTGGGAATGCTGATGGCATCTAACAGCCACAGAGGCTTTTCCTGCTTCCTGATAGATATAGCACTGTGAATATCAGTCATTGTGGTATGAAGTTGTTATGAGAAAAATAACTTCCTGTGTTGATGGACTTAGCATGCAGTAAACTGAGATATATGGATGCAAATGTAGGTAGTTGTAAATGTAGCTCTCCAGAGCTCTAGGTGTGACCATGCAGAGGGCCAGAAGTAAACAGGACAGTGTACTGCTGGTCTTTGACTTCCTCTCTAGCTAAATTGGTGCCCTGAATTCAGTGTTACTACAAAAGTTCTCTTTTTTTTCCAGGACAGAAGTGAGAAATAAGAGGGCACTGTAACATAATGCCTCTGTGTATGCAAGACAAGCTTTTTCATTCTGGCCTCTGAAGGGAGGAAGAGAAAGAGTGTTCTTTGTAACAGGGTACCGATAAATGTGTGAATGATATTCAAGCAGAATCAGTATCTCTGGCTTTGTCTGAAGGCCACAGAACTGAAATCCTTTTTGCCTTTCTTCACATTATTTTCCCAGAAGAAACTCACCACTATTTCCAAACTCTCCCTTTACTACACTTGTATACACATTTATCAATACATTTACTTTCTGCAGCTGGGGCTCCAGAGTCCTTATTTACTATGGCCTGAACTTCACTCATTTCATTAGATGACAACACTCCTTTTTTTCAGTGGGTTCCAGAACAATTTCCCTTTCTTCATTTTGCTTTCAGGAAAGCACTCCATTGCTTGTGCCTATGTGACTGTTTGGAGTGGTGAGGCAGGTTGCAAACAGGTCAGAGAGAGGGAAATATGGGAAGTGCTAACTAACTGTTCATTCACTGTCCCGTGACAGTGGTGTCCATGCCACTAGTTAAATAGGAATGAAGCTCTGCTTAGTATATGCCCAGTATCCCCGACTTCCAGGATCTGTACTCCTTTTTGAGACTGCAGTTTCACTCCTGTTACTAAGTTTTATTCTCTTTTATCCCATCTGTTTCAGTCAAGTTTATCTATTGTGATTGCCTGTAGAGTGTTGATTAAACCAACAGTATTATTCTGTGATGCTGAGGTGTAACCATTGCTTGCCATACAGTGAAGTAGTTTGGCCTTATTAACTGAGTAGTTACTTTATCTAAATAGGCACCGTTTCAAAAGAGGAATGCTCTACCTGGCAATGGAAGTAACCCTGGAATAAAGGGATTGCTTGATGGCGAGTTCTGTAGTACCTGGCCGTGTGAATTTTACTGGCTGTCCGAAAACATTCGGTCTGTACTTTTCCTGTGTTTTAGCATTTTGAAATGAAAGACAAGTAGAATATCACTCCATCAGTGATCTGAGTGTTAATTTAATAATCTTTGTGACTCATCTACTAGAGAAAGAAAAGGCATGGTGATTTTTTTAAACATTATCCAAAACTCAAGCTGTGATGCAGCAGTTTGCAAGGGTGCCCCACTGGTTCTGATGATTTCAGACCTTCCCCAATAGCTAAACTTAATGGCCATGCGGGTGAGGATGAACTTTGGCTATGACCTAGATCTGAATTCACAAGTGTTTTTTCATACAGCTGCAATAATATTCCAGAAAATGTAATTGGCCTTTTACTTCATTCACTTTTGTAAATGAAAATAAAGCTACTGTGAGAGCAGATCTTTTGGTAAGGAAATATTTTAAAAAATATTTTTATAGCTCTGTCAACAATAAAGGAGTCTCACAGTCTAAAGTCTTTCTCTAAACCTTTTTAATGGAAAAAACTTCATAGAAAATATCCTTTTACTTTTTTAATAACATATAACTATATACATGATTAAAAACTGTAACAAAAAGCTGCAGGGACTGGGGGAATGTTTTGTTGGATCCATGCAGATGGTACATTTAAAAAAAGGATTTCACAAATCCGTGTACATCAAATGGAGCCGCAGTGACAGGGTTGAAAAAAATGGCAACTCTATATTATGTACTGGGAATACAGCACAGACATACAAAATACACAAAAAGAATATAAAAGAGTACATGGTGTAAATGCTGTTAGCACAGGAATTTTCTCTTTAGATAGGAGAAAAGAAGGAAAATCTCCTTTTTCACATTTTATATTGCAGTTTAAAAGATAACTAATCTCTTATTTGCTGTATTTTGTTTTTCTTCACTCTGACATACACTACAGAAGAAATATATGGCATTTGCATTTAACAGCTCAGGAATATTTTGATTCATCTCCATCTCTGTACAGTGAATGTACTGTCATTTCTGAATAACAGCATGTATACGTATTGCTTTGAAAACACATACACAGTTTGTCATGAGTTAGAAATACAAAATATTGAGGGCCACCACACTACGAAGTGCTGGATATTCTTGTCCTGATCCAGCAGTAAGTAAAAGAACATGCACAACTTCAAATCTAAGAGGAATTCCTCAGAGAGTAAAGGAAGTTAAGACTGTGCAGAAGTGATTTGCTGATCAGGTCTGGAGTTTTCAACAGTTTGTAGTATAGACTCTGCAGCTATGAAAACTGTTACATCTGAGGCCATAATTCTGTCTTTATACCCCAGATAATGTAGTTACACAGTGTGGATGATTTACTGTACTTTTAAAATAAATTTTCTTAATTGTAATTGAAAACTTAAAACAAAACATCTTTAAAATGTAACGTCTGGGGAATCAATGAGCTCTGCAGCTGGAAAGAAGAAGAAATGGTGTTTAGTTTGTTGGTTGTAAGTTGGAAGGGATTCTGTAGGCAGCAGGTAATAATGTGACAGGTTTTAAACACCTCACTTCTAAAATAACTTGTTCATATTTTTGTCCTGGGCCAAAAAAAGAACAGATGTAATTGAAAAGTCAGTAACAGCCAGTAAGCTCACCTGAGGCTCACAAGCATGGTGAGGATGACAAGCCATCATTTATTAAGAAAATAAAGTCAAGCTTACTTCTTGTCAGGTGGGCTTTTGCTGCGTTCCTCCTACTGAAATGAATACTTCATAATTCCCAGTGTAATCACAGGGGGTTTAATAGCAGACAAATAAATAGAGTCTGCGTGTGCATATACTTGTTTAAAAAAAAGAAAAAAGATGGAACAGTAACAGTAACAACAACAAAACTAGACAAGCAGTGAAAGCTGAAATACTCTGTGAAGCCTTAGGATCTGTTCCTGTTCTCCTTAGCACCTTCCCACCCTGTCTGGCCATGCTCTTTTGGCAGGCAGGTAAAAGCTTTCAAGTTCCTGTAAGTGAGAGAGGCTTTTTGCTTATAGCACGGCATAAAGTAATTATGAAATTAAGCTTTGAAAACCAAATCGCTGTGGGTCGTGAAAGCCAAATCTCACTGATAAGTATTTGGATTTCATCGTCCATATAATGGTTTGAGTCCTGTCCCAGTCTGACCTTGTTTTGTGAGCATGCTAATTGGAAAGTTGCCACTTTTTGGCAACCAGGTTTTTTGGCAACTTTGTACCAGGGTTTTTTTGGCAACTTTATACCAGTTTTTGGCTCATTACTGTTCAGAGTCTTTTAAGAAAACGAATGATACTCATTTGTGTTGTTCCTTGCTAGCATTTTGGGTAAGATCTGCCTTGTAAAGTCCTGATTGAAGCTAGAATGTCTGTACAAGGTGAGCCTGTTTGAGAAGGCAACCTGAAAGCAGATAAGACTTATTTTGTTTATTTAAAGAAGAGATAAATGTGTGTGTGCATGCATTTGCATTTAACAGTTTTATAGCTAGAACCATTATTACATGATGTCTAATAGCAATTTTATCTCTTGTTATGAGTTGTTTTATAAAGATGTCACAATTCTCAGGAGAGTTTTATGGAAACATGCAGAATTGGTTTGCATTACATACGCAGTTGTGTGCCCAGTATATATGTTGCAACTTAATTTCTTAAATATATATTGTGTAACACTTTTTATTCCTGAGTGCTGGTCTCCATAAGGAATAGAGAGGGTGGCATGATGTGCTCTTCTGCACAGTGTGGTCCTTCATCATTTTAGGAGTTCTTCTGAGGGATCTTTATTGTCACAGTTTTAACTTCAGAATATTCTCTCAATCCACATTCACCCCTAAAAAACCAAATTGCAGCATCAGCTTACACCAGACACTAATTCTTAATTGAGCAAAAGCCTGTAAAGTGATTCTTTGATAAAGTTAAGATATAACCTAAAATGCTCAGCGTAGATTTTTGATGTAACTATGATTTTGTACAAGTTTTCCTTTCATGTCATCCTTCAGAAAACTGAAGTTTCAGTTTAGGTCAAAAGAACAATGGATGGCTCCAGAATCTGACATTAAACCCAGAAATACTTACTGCCTGTTGATGGAAGAGTTGGGAATGAATTGATGTCCTCTGTCCTTTACAGACCTTGAAAATGTCCAAACGCCAAGACCTCCACCACTCACCAGTGAAATAACTGGTTATGTTTGCACTCAAGACAGATAAGGTCCTAACTGAGTGCTGTGGAAAATGAACTACTCGCAATCCTGGATAAAGCTGAACTTGAATCCAAACCCACTGATCATTTTTTCCTTGACAAAATAACCAGCAGCAGAAATCAGCACTTGCACGTACTGTGAAAGAGCATTTAGCTTACTCAGTTTTCCACTAGATTTTCCTAGAAGACCTCTTTTTGTCCTGGCACAGAATCTCACTTCAGATCCTCTGTGCTGCTAGAAGCCAGCCCCTTAATACGCCTCAGTCATCTGACACATGGCTCTGCAGGGTACATTTTCTGCTGAAGAAATGGGTGTTTCTGAATGCTATGTAGATTTTGTTGTCCCTTGTGGCCTGGCTCATCTCTTAGGCAGCTCTGCTGAGGTTTAGAGTGTATATCGCATGGCTTCTTGGGAGTTATGTCTGTTTTCTCTAAGTATAGGTATTTGCATTTGGCTGTGCGTATTTTGAATAATGAAGTGTGTTCTAGTCATTAGTTAAGTTCTGATATGTCTGCTGGATGCTGTGTATGTAAAGCAAACAATGTCTCCACCTGAAAACAAGTCCAGTCAAAGTCTGGAAGTAGAGTATCTCTTCTACACGAACTCACATGACAATTCTTTTGCACAAGCTCTTACAGACAGTAGTTTGTTGGTTAAATTCTTATCCCCAGCCCTAAAACCCACACAATGGAGCTTCCTAACTTACATTCAAATAAAAAAAGTGTTGACAGGCATTTCACATTAGCATGTTTACTGTTTGATACTGCCTTCCCTCTGGATTCCCTCGTTCAGGATTTAATGCCAACTGCACCATAAATATTTCAGGGGGACTCCTTAGAACCTCCTTCTGGTAAGTGTTGCTTTCAGAATGGAGTAGAGTGGCCACTGTTCAAAGCAATTAAACCCCTCTGTATGCCCCCAGTGTTGTATAGTCTACTTTGGATTTACCTCTACGCTGTAAATTTTACATAAAACATAACATCAGGATAGGGACTCCTGTAACCTTTCTTGGAAAGTTAATTCATTTGGACACGAATATGAGTATTTGCCAGCCCATTTCATTCCACCTGCAGTTCTGAAGCTTTCTGATGTGCCTCTTGGCTTGGTAAGCCTTACGTGTTATACGGTGGTTGATATTTAACTCAGACTGATGATTCAATAGGCATTCTAAGATTTACCAGTCTAAGTACATGCAAGGAAATATATTAGTAAAGATTTTTTTGACGTCTGAAAGGTTCCCATTGATTTGGACCACCTACCCCCAGCTTTCAGTAGAAAGTGGTAGATTTGTCTCCAAAGAGTGACCAAACCCTGTAGTTATTTATGAGACTCAGCCAAGCCACATTTCCCTTAAGGCTCACTGGAAGCTGTCACCAGCAGCTGCATGGAGTCCAATAACTAATACTAGTAAGTCTCTCTGTGTGGAAGTTTCTGCTTGATTCAGGAGGGCTGTGGCTTGACTCGAGACACCTGTTGGACACATTTTTGCAAGTCAATAGCTAACCTAGCCAATGGATTATCCAGCACCTTCAGGTATGTTCCAACTGCCAGTTGGTTTCTTATCTTAGCCTGGCAATCAAAATGATACATACTTACTGTCTGTTTCTTCAGTTCAAGGCTTCAGGGCCTTATACATTTATTTACTAGCCAAAAGTCTGGAAGTGGACAACTGTGATGAATTCTAGGGGAAGTATTTTTCAAAAGTTAAAAAGTTGCTCTTGCCGAATAGGAAGATGGATTATTCCAGACATTCAAAGCAGAAGAGTCAGTGTGTGTTCAATTAAAGGGCTCACTTGTCCCCGCAGCCTAATATAGGGAAGCGGGAAGTAATAACATCCTGTTCTGTGGCCACTTTGGGTCTTCTTGGATTGCAGTCTGGTATCAGGATGAGAACAAGGCTTGTGTCTGGGAAAAGGAAGTAGCCCACAGGTCAAATTTTCATGATCCTGTCCCCTGGTTGTGTAGGTGTGAGGGAAGAAGAACAAATTTCTCTTCAAAAAGAAATATTACATACTCTCTTCTCGCCCTCAGTCCAAGAAAAAAAAGATAAGGAAAAGAGTTACAACTCCAGGCTGTTCTCTTCCTAGCACTTCTTTTTGGGAATGCAACTATGCACTGCTGTATCTCAGAGCTATCCAGACAATAATAATTCATGACATTAAAGGATAGTTCTGAAGTAGAATGGCACCTCCTTCTCGTGAAGACGTTTGGTCAGAGACCAAAATTTTGGGAGACCCTATCTAATACAGAATGGCCACATGTGGCTATCTGGGATGAGTCACCTGATTTTTAATTACAGGACTTAAATTTTACACCACTCAGGTAGTGATAAGAAGCTTTAAAGAGTGTAAAAGTAAAAAAACTTTCTGTGTTCATTTTTTTCCCCATGTGCATTAAAAATCTGTGAATTTAAATGCAGGAACAAAACAAATGCCATATAATACAGTGCTACTATAGACAGCACAGTGACACAATTATGATACGGCTGTGACACTGTATTAGCTTAGCAATGACACACATAGGTATGAATATTTTATCTTCTTTTTTTTTGTTCTTTAATTGCCTGATGCAACATTATTTATGCTGTAAAACAGGGATCTAAGAAACTCTGTCATCTTAGTAAAAAGTATGCAGATATTAATGTGGAGGGAGAAGGTGAATTAGAAGGTGATATCTGGACAAAGAGCTTCTGAAAGGAGCAGAATAATTACTCATAAGCAGCTTTTCAGGCATCTTTGTGAGATGGAGATTATTGCGATGGCGAACATTTATTGTTTACAACAAATGTTTTCAAAGCTGTAGATGAGGATCAAGTGTACAACTCCCATAGATTATTCCATGGGAGCTGGGGTGCTGCCTGGTTTCCCACCTTTTCAAAAACTCTACGATACCAATATGTGAATATTTTGATTGCACAGTTAACCTCCCTGAAGTCACTAGGGTCGCTCTTGGGTCTCAAGTTACTCATGTTCTCTATCGAGCTTAGTAGTTTTAGAATATTTTCACAATGATAAGAGTTAGATGAGCTGACATATTTACGCCAGTGTGAGATCACCTCATAACTCATGAATGTGGAGAATAGTATGAATGTGCTACTCAAAGTACTCCCTAATGAGGGAAAATATTTCTGACTACATACAGCTTATTTTATAGATCAAGTTGTATACTTCAACGTATTTTAAAGTGTTTGACCTTACTTTAGTTTTATTGCTGAGTTTGCTGTTAGCCATAAGCTATTTTGAAAGCTTAGGTGAGACATATCTGGTATACAGGCCTCCTGCACAGAAATTAATTGCATCCTTTGTACGCGTAACCAATCTGGGGCTGATGCAATTGCTAAACTTCCTCATGATTGTAATGAGAATTAAAAACTGGTAAGTCTTTAAATTAGATACATGGGACAGTATCTGAGTGTGGAACTCCGTTTCAAAATATTTGGCACAATTCTAAATGGAACAAGAAAAGACAGAAAGCTTTGTAATGGAAGGTGATTTTTTGAAGGGGATTTAAACATATTTGTCTATCCTTCTCTAGGCCTGATTTCGTTTAACATTGTTTATAAATATGGAAGAGATAGATAACATTTTAATAAAATTCAGATGCACCTATATTAAAAATGTAGGAAAAAGTAAAGAAAGGAAAAAATAGCAAAAGAGGCAAAATATATGGTAAAACATCTCTGAAACAACTACACCAAACCAGTCAACAAGCACACAGAAGTACCCAAAAGAGAATATATCTGCAAAAGTGCTGGTTAAGAAAAACTCTTGGAAATCATGGATTGTAAGTTCAGAAAACATACTCAGAAATTTTCAGTTCCTTTCAGACTAAGGAGGGAGTTCCAAACCAAACCAAACAAAGAACCAAAACCCAAACCAAAACCAAATAAAACACTGCCCAAAGAAACCAAAACAAAGAAAACAAAAGGACAAGAAAATGGTCTTACCATGGAAATCAATTGCATTTAGAACTGGCAGTGATTGTCAGTCATCATATATTATGGCAATCCTCAGATGGGAATATTTCCTGATCTGAATTTGCATGGAAGGATTCACTAATGTTTCCTAGTTGTAGAGCTGAAAACAGTTTAGAAAACAGCAGTGTAATACTTACATCTCTCTCCCATTGCCAGACATTTTGAATCCTCCAAAAGGACTTTGGGCATTTAGGGCATTGTAGCAATTTATCCTGTAACAGGAAGAGGCGTTAAGTCCAACTGCACTGTCAGAGACACCTCTAGACAACTCAGGGATGAAGCTTCTGGAGCAAAGGACACCGTATACCTCTTAGTAGTAACAAGCTTGTCTGATGTTGAAAAGAAATCAGGGATTTATGCTATAGAAACAACATTCTTCTCCTTACTTATAAGGAGAATGGGATTTGGCCTGTGAGGCCCGGAGGAAGGCACTTAACACTTGGATGTCACTTCAACAATGAACTGTTAATCTGCTGACAAACCTCAGTGCCAGTTTATTACACAAAGCTATTTGGTTTGAATTTGTCCTTTTTCTCCCTGATTTCTTTTGGATCTTTAGTTTGCCCAAGCTTGACATACTAAATTGCAAGCTATCGAACTCTAAAAGTGGCATTACCTATTCCCAAGGACTAGAGGAAAGAGGTGTCCCCTCAGTTCCTTGTCGTAGAAAACAAATGATTCTTTGTGCCTTTCACAGGACCCTCACAGGATGCCTCTGCTCCACAGAGCTGCCTGTGGGTACTCTGCGTTGTTTGTTTTCAGTACTGCCACTCAGCACTGTGGCTGCCATGCTAAGGGCCGGCAAGGCGCTTTCCAATTTTCCAGAGCATTCGCCCGCAGTGAGCAGAGTCATAACACCTCCCTACAGCTGTTCCATATCTTGGTTAGTGATTCTCCGCTAGGATGGTCTAGATAATCATTTTTCAGACAAAGGGTGCAAAACCGAGGTGCCATAATGATAGTGAGTCAAACTCTGTCTCCAAAAGCAGGAGTGCGATAACTTCTGCCTTACCAGACTGTCCCAGCCTGCATTGCTGAGGAGACTGTCAGGGCCTTGTTTATGTCATTTGTAAAGACAGCAGCTACCAGCCCAAAATCAGAATTGTTGGCTCTCTCTATAACTTCATCCATGGTTTTAAATCTCAGTATTTCTTGAACAGGCCCAAAAATCTGCAACAAAGAGTAATCATTAATTAATAAACCAGCCCACTGAGAGGCATTTTATTCCTGTTTTATTCTGCTTTTTCATTGTCTTCTCTTTCCTGTTGTACTTTTTACAAATTCCCACAGCCACATTTAATAGTGATAATAGCTGTCTGTAAAACTGCATGAATTCCCCAAAGCAGTTGCCTCAGTGGAACTCATTCCATTCTTCCCTTATTTATTCTTTGAGGTCTGAGACTTTACAGCCAAAGACAAAGATTGAGCTTCTTTACCTAACTGATGTCATCGGTTGCTGTGTGCATGAGGAGTTTTACTCTTCTCTTTTTTCTTTTTTTTTAATATAGAGGTAATTTTCACTCTAAAGCTTTTGTCTCAGGAAGTAAACAAAAGGAAAAAAAAACATGTTTAGGACATCATAAAATGATCTTGCCCATGTGTGTGAATACCTCCTCCTTGGCAATCCGCATGTCATCTGTTACATTGGAAAACACCGTGGGTTCAATGAAGAAGCCCTTTCTTCCCAGCCCTTTACCCCCACATTCAAGTTTTGCTCCTTCAGTAATGCCGCTTTGAATCAGTTCCAGGATCTTGTTGTATTGCTTTTTATCGATCTGAAAGAAAGAAGAACCTGTTTGACTTGTAGTCCGTGCACTTGACACTCAAGTCAGAATTGTTTGGTTTTTTGAGGCAAGTCATGTCCTAGTGAGTGGACTCATGCTTATATTCACTGCTCTTTGAGCTGGAGATGCCAAAGATGAATAGCTGCTGACTGTAACCTCGAGCTCAGGCTTCTTAAGGATGTGTCCCCTTATGTATGTGGCTCAACCCACACTCTTGCTAAGCAGTCTGGTTTGTAAGCACAAAGCAGATAATTATTTTTTTGTCCCAAGTTAACTTCCTGAAAATGGTATAAGCCCAGCTGGTTATTAGCAGAAGGAACATTTTCTAAAGACCTGTTTCTGATTCTGCCCATCTTTTGCTTAGAATGCCTGTCTCTCTAGCAGTCTACAAGCACAGTTATGGTTGCAGACAGTTCTTGAAAGTAAGTGCCCATAGAGACTTGAGAGAGCTTCTCACAGTTTACAGCTGTATCTTGAAGGCTGAAGATCAGAATCTTGCTGTTAAAGCTGGGAGGCAAACTTACTGACACTTAAGATGAGAGTTTTTACTTTCCATGAAACACCTCTGAGCTGCACAGATTATCTACTCCATTAGAATTACAATCTTTAAAACATTTATGGTGTTAGCTACCCTGGGCTGAGAGTAGTAAGCACTGACTGACCTCTGGCCTAGTAGACAGAATTTAAATACTTCCAGGCACCTTCTGGTCTGTGGCACCAAAGTACTATTCCTTTACCTGTGGACCTTGTTCCGTAGTTGGGTCAAAAGGACTCCCCACCACTCTCCTCTTTGCACGTTCTACACTTCTTCTAACAAACTCTTCATAGATAGATTCTTCTACATAGATCCGCGAGCCTGCGGTGCAGCACTGACCTTGATTGAAGAAGACCCCTTGGTGAGCTTGTTCCACAGCATAGTCCACTGAAAACCAAGACACCATATGTTGCTTTGAAACATCATAGACACACTTGCTACACACAGTGTCATCTGTATTACATCGTGCCACATTCCCAAAATTTCAAAGCAGAAGTCGGATTTGCTTAAAAAACAAAAACATACTATTGTTGTGTCAGGTCATAAATGAAGATGATTTCATTTTGTGTCATAATCCCTGTGAAAATACAGAGTTCTTAAATATTTGTGTAAAGTTGATTCCCTTCCCTCCCCCTCCCATTTATTCCACCCTGAACACAGCTATACTGGAGGAACATTAGGAGCATTGCGACTGTTTCAGAAACACTAGGTTGCAAGGGACCACTGGGGACTTCAGGCATCATCTATGTAAAGTAGGGTCCATAGGCAGTACATTCCACATGCCATCTTGTGACACAAGCCACTAAACGTCACTTAATACCCAACTGCAAAAATTAAATCAAGACAGTCCTTTGTGTGTATATGGGAGTAGATTATGCCAGAACAACTTCACCAATGTCTTATATGCCAGCAACGTGTAATTTATTAGCTAAAACTCCTAAAAGACCCTAGGAAGCAGATTGTGGCTAACAGTATTGAAGTCTGTCTGACTGGGATCAGTAGAGGAGGGGAAAATTTGTCTGAGATCCCAAGTTTGCACTTGGTTTGGTACTGCATTTGTGAGAATTACAGCAAACCAACATCTTGAGAGATCTTGACTTTGATAATGGCAAGACCTATCCTTTCCAAAAAGTCAGATTATTTTTCTGCAAGACAGAAACATCATCTTGTCCTCAGGTGACCAGGTAAGGCTTTAAAAATACAGGTCAATTATAGAACAATCAACCCTTGATTTCTACTCACTTCCTTGGAGGTACAGCTAACACATCGACTATCAAGCAGGAGAGAGGATCCAGTTGACATTCAGAGCTAAACTCTCCCATTGGGTATAATGGCTGACTAGACAAGAATGTTGAATTCATCTTTAAAGAGTGGTGCCCTACAGCACGATAAGGCCTTTGTTATCAGCTGTAGTCCTTCCAAATACTGCTTAAAGTGTAATCTGTTATGGAATAAACATGCAGCAGTGCTTGACTTTCAGCACATCCTAGACAACTCCATCTGACAGAAATGCCTTATTCTGCCCTCAGTCTGGTCTTGAAAAAATTTATATAGGACGTTCCCTGGACCACATTCACATTTTCCCAGGCAGCTCCACGGAGGCTGAAAACACCATGGATAGAACTGATAGTTTCTTCCTCTATTGTTAACACAGTTTTCCACCACGAGGGGCTGTCTGATTTTTTTGGTGCACTAAACTTTCAAACAGCTTTGTCATGCTTTCTGCTAACTTTTGGCACGGTGTTCCTCAAACTGAACAAACAGCTCCTTTGGAATGGTTAGCAAATTGTCTGCTGTTCTTAAATAATCAGAGCTTTGAAGTCTGAGTCTCAGGTCAAATGCTGGTGGTTGCAATTACAGGAAGTCCAGAGGGCTTTAGTATGATATACTGTCAAACAGACAGTCCTGAGGAAGACTGTGCTCTGTTATTGCCCTGTTGCCTCCAACTTCCCCCCAGATCCTCTACCTTATTTGGCAGATCCCGCAAGTCACAGATAAACTACAGCTCTGCGTGGCAGGTAGGAGCGTTTCCCCTTCCTCTGTGGAAGGCCATAACCTGACCCAGCATATATAACTCTACTAGAAGTCCTCAGGTGATCCAGTCTGAGTTAGTAGGTTAGGGACATTTGAGAGGTGGTGATTTCTCGTGGGACATGGAACTGAGTAATTGGGGTGGAAGGCTGTAACATCTGCATCTGGCTCCAGGTGACAGGAGCCTTTTTAGGTTGACTGTGGCTATAATCTAGATGCCCAACTTGGTGAAACATTTCTGTGTAGAAAAGCTGCTGAAAGTTCTTAAGCTTTCCCTAGCCTTTCACACATTGTTAAGTTTTGAAAACCAGTAGAGGATTGCAACCAACTCTTGTAATTCATGCTATTCAGAGTAATTCTTCTCTTCATTTTCCCTTTTTAAATTAAAAGACCCAATCTTTCTGTCTGTGCGTTTGGCTTACAGAGTTCTCAGAAAAATGCGTTGCGTACAGTGTGCCTGCACACAGCCTGAAACAATAGCTCAAAGAAGGTGTGAACTGTCCCATTGATCATAAGGGGGTGTTAACTTAGAAATCTCCTGCTGGCAATTTAGGTATCAACATTTTTAACTATTTCATTGCTGATCATTTAAGCAGAAACTTCCAGTTTGTGTTTTTATCCTGTCCTAAATGGCTGTCTTGTACCTTCTCAGGTGCCAAAAATCTCAGCTGCACAACATCATCCAGGTGCCAAAATCTTCAGCTCCCTGTTGACTGTGGCAATGAGGACATTTCAATACACAATTCTTAAATTGTGAAAATTAAAAAAAAAGTAATACTCTCCATTTATAGCTACTATCAAAACAGTTTAACAATGGAATACTGCACCGACTAAATTAGCAACTCAAGTGCAAATTAAAGCCCTCTCTTCATAATTGCTGTGAAGCAAAAAAAATCACAGTATTTCCCATCTTAAAGCACTAAACCACTTTGCTGTAGAGTTTAGGATGACAAATGTTTATGGGATCATAACTGTAAATAACACCATTTCTATATGACTGGTTATAATTTTTCTGTTTTCTTGTTGGTCTGTGGTTCAAATGGTGTCTTTCTATAAAAAAATAACACACCTTAGGCTGCTTCTGTAAGATGAAAAAGTGCAATTAGATGCAGCTATATTGGTCCATTTTACCCTAAAATGAAAAAAAAAAAGACAAAAAAAAAAAAAAAAGACAGCACACAAACATGTTTCTAAGAAAAATATGGAAGTGCTGACTTACAATCAGCATCTGCAAAAATAATGTTTGGGCTTTTCCCACCCAGCTCCAGTGTAACTCTCTTCAAATTACTCCTTCCAGCTGCTTCTTGGATCAGCTTCCCAACCTGAAAGGAAGTGGAGACACATTTTACAGGGAATGTAGTCATACAATTCACTTCAGCAGCCAACGCTGGCTGTCACTGAAACAGAACTTTAAATAATCCAGCACGTTCTTCAGTCCAAACAAATTTTCATCAGCAGGTTTTTTTTTTTTTCTAGAAATTGAGAAGCAATAATAGCACAAAGTTTGTACCCTTCAGGTGTTTCCATCTAAGCTAAAATGGCTCTGGGCTTTCTTTTAGCATGGTTTAGGAGGACCAAATTAAAAATCTGAAGTTGATGTAATTAGGATTACTTTCATCCAAACTACCGGCATGTTCACAAGATTTTAGTTACTATTATTATGAGGTTTAGTTAAATAATTTCTAGTGGAAAAAAGAGATCTGATAGCTGAGTACTTAGCATGCATTAAGCTTATTACTATTCATTAGTAATAACTTCTATCATACTTCTTTATATAGTCCAGGTGTTAGTTACCCCAGATGATCACTGCTTTATGAATGTATTTCACTCTTACTTCTT
>NW_010390645.1:42935-44885 GCF_000710305.1 Buceros rhinoceros silvestris | reverse complement strand
AACCGCTAGCCAACCTGTTGGTAGGAGGGTATTTGTTCTCAAAATACAGTTTTCAGTGCCCAAAGGTTAGAGAAAATCGTGATCCAAAATGTCAAATTCTGATTAAATCATCAGCCTTTTCTGCAGGATTAACAGCACGTAGCCAAAAGCACCATCCCTGGCCTGACCCTCAGCTGCACCACAGATAATCTTAATGAGGAGGTCAAAAGCACCTCCAAAATGTCTTTGTAGATTGTGGGGTTGGCTGGATCAGACACAAATTGCAGATCTTGCCAAGGAACATGGTGGTAGATTAAATGGAGTGGCAATCTGACAGCTATATATTGGACGTCGTTTCCGTGTCAGTACAGTTGGAGAGGCAGCTGTGCTACCTGGAAATTCTCACCTCCCTGGATCAATTAATGCAACGTAGATCAGATTTTGTACTGTTGCAATATAACTGTGCCCATGTTGCAGCTGAGGAAGTAAGCATAGGTGGATTTACAGGGTAAAACACAGGATTAAATAACCTATTGAATATTGAGAAGCTTTAGAGCCTTGCTTAGTGATTTCTTTTAACTGGGACATGTTTTAATGTCACACAGAAAGTTAGATGTGAAGTGAGATGGGCGTGAGTCCAAAGCTGAGCTTTTTTCTCCATGTAGTACTCTGGTCTCTCTAGCTGCTTTCTATTCATAAGGTTAGGTGAGTGAGATTCCTTGCAGTAAGGGGTTAATGGATGAGAGGTTGAACCTCTTAGAGAACTGAAGGCAGTCTGCTGGAGAAATTTAAGTCAGCACGGAGTAATCAGAAAGCAAATGAAACAGAAACCAGGGCCCCCACAGAAAAAACAAAGCAAAACCCCCACAGGATAATGGAGGAATTGTCAACCACTTCATGTACCTTTGTGATTAACTGGTGATACTACAGTCAACTGAGGTTATTTCTTTAAAGAAAAAAAAAAATTCTTTCCTTTACCCCTGTATTGATGGAGTGGAGTGTTGACATTATCATGAAATTCCTGGCATATCCTCTTAATTGGAGCTGATTTTCTTGCTATGTTTGACTGACAGGCAGGAGTGGATATAAAAAAGAAGGACCCTTTCTGCCCTCCACCCCCACCACATACACTGAGCACGTCATCTAGAAATTCCAGTCTCTCGAAGTGTGCTGAAAATGTACAGTAGAAACCAGGGAGAGTGCTGTGTTTATAGCCAGTGCCAGCCAATATCATTCCCACCCTCACTGCCTTGAACCTCCCTCTCTCAAAGAACAACCACCTTTTTCCCCTCAAAAATTCACAAGGAGCAGAACAGACCAAGGAAGCCGGAACATTGTGTCCAGCCCACGATCTCTCTGCCTTCCATTCTATCACTTTAATGTCAAAACTCTTTTGTCCGTATAGGTGAAGATTTTGAAAGGATCCTATGCAAACAAATGATGGGCAAATACACGTCCAACTAATATGTATATGGCAAATATTAAAGTTCAAAGGGCTTGGAGACAGGGGTGTTAATTCAGAAAATGATGGTCTAGAGTATTGTTAATACAGGGAGGTTGTTGTCAAGTTCCCACGCGTAAGCTTAACAGACAGCTTCACTGTGTCCTTCCCATTAGAAATCAGTGTAGACATCAGGATGGTAGGGCTCATGCTGCTCAGCATTTTTGCTCACTGTTCTCCTGTTGTGCCCTATGCACTTACAGGTTGAGAAGAGTCTTAGGGAAGGCACCAGTGCTGTGATTATTTAGTGACAAAGGCAGCCTTTTGTGACTGACCCTCTTTTTATGGAGAAAGACAGCATGAAAGGGATAAGTGATAGTGTTGCAATCTGTATGGTCTTTCAGTACACGCTTCCTGTGGTGTCTCTCAGCTATCTCTGTGAGCTCCCAACAGGCGGTACAGCCTTGCAAGGGAACACTGGAAGAGAGGACTCCCCCACAGATAATGGAGCTGCGCGATTATTCAGCAGG
>NW_010390645.1:41250-42851 GCF_000710305.1 Buceros rhinoceros silvestris | reverse complement strand
AATGTTGGCAGAGAAAGCCCTGACTCCCCATCCTTATTTTGAATAGGCTTCAAGATTGATACCAGAAGTATCCCTGGATAGCTTATGCAGTACCGTAACCTTGAAAGCTGCGAGGAGGGTTAGGCAGATGTAATTTAGCCCATCTCAAAGAAAACAATTTGTTATTCAGAACAACAACAACAAAAGTTTAAAGAAGCATTTTGTGGCACCCCTGTGCATTTGAAGAATAGCCCTGGAAAGGTCTGTTTCTGGACTGTGAACTGTATGACGCTAGGCATTGAGAGTGTATCATGATATAAAACATTTGATTGTTGCTTATTTATGCCTTCTATGTTTGAAATTTTAATGTCTCTTTCAAGAGGAGGCTTATGCAGTCACATTTTAAATACTTCGTGGAGAAATTCGAAAAAGTCTGTTGCCTTTCATGTTCTCTTAATTGTCTGTTTTCAGACAAAAATCAATGTTTCTAAATGGCGGGTTTGCCTGTTACTGTTAAAGCACTCGAAGTCTCATGAGTCAAAAGCAAACCTCCAAGGTTTGTGATACATCCTCTGTCTGGCTTCTCCTTGGCTCTGAACCTTCCTTTGATCACAGATACATGTTAAAGTCCTTAGGGAATACCTGAATGTAGCGGAACAGCAGTCTGGCTGAACAGCAGGTAATTTTCTTGCACACTGCTACATCAAGACTGTAAAGGTAAGACTGCAGAGGAAGCTATGTAGTAGATTAAGAGATGGCATGAACAGTGCAAAGATTGTCAGAGGAGGACACATCTTCAGTTGCTTAGGCATCTTAAGTAACTGGGCTGCTCATCTTTGCTATTATAGCTTTCTTGGGATATTGAGAGGATATCTGGAGAACCGCAAATGTTTTAAGTCATGAGAGATTGATGAAGTTTTGGGGAGATGGTATGATCAGATAGAAATTTCCTGTGTCTTCTGGAATTGCAGTTTTCTTTCTCCACCTGTTGAGGCACTGGATGCCAGCGTTTTGGCAAAACCTTCAAACCCATGCTGCTGCTTGCTTTTTTTTTTTTTTTTTTTTTTTTTTTTTTTTTTTTTTTTTTTTTTTTTTTTTTTTGTTATTTTTTAAATTCCAGGTTGTACTCAAAATCTTTCTAAGAAACATTTTAGGACCACATGGCTTGTCCAGGGTGTGTCTCCAGCAAAGACAAGCGAATTTTGAAATATTGGCATGAAGAAGAGCAGTTTTGACTTGCGATGCCCTGTGTGAGGAGCAGCCATCAAAAGAGCGCAATGAACAATGCAGCACAAGGAAAAAGGCAATCCCAAAGAGAAATCCCTGGAGAGAATCATAAGTTATAAATGGCTTATTTGTTCCTTGGGTTAAATCCTGCCCCCATGGAACTCTGTGGCTACACTCTTGTTAACTTTTTGACAGGGCTAATACTCTGCCCTGTTTGTTTCAGTTTTATGAAGGCAAATCCTTTGACGTGTCTTTTATAGGCAGAGAGGCATAACCATTGTCCAAGGACTGCTCCTAAATTCTACCAAAAACACCAAGGAAGAAACAGAGAAACAATTGCTTTTCATTCAGGAGGCACAAGCTGTCCAAGATATTATCAAAAAGATTCAGCAGAA
>NW_010390645.1:38872-41173 GCF_000710305.1 Buceros rhinoceros silvestris | reverse complement strand
GTTTGACGTAAGCATGAATGAATTATAATTTAGCCTCCTTAAATCCTCCATGTACTTAACAGTGCATGTGTGCAGCATGGCAAGCTAACAGACTTCTCAGAACAGGTCAAATCACCTTTAGAATTCTGTTGCTAAAGTAGAAATTGCAAGGATGTAATTCTTCATGATATCCAAAACCAGGAAGAGATTGTGTGATCCAGGAGAGTTGACACAACTCATTGCTCGTGCAGTAGGTAGACTTTCTGTCTACATCATGCATTGTGACATTCATCTCACTTTGGAAATGAAAGGAGAATCCTGCTGAGTAAATTAGAATCAGTGGTAATACAGCTGTTAGCTACAAACATTTGTTTGGCATGAATCAATCTTGACTCGCCTGTAGTTTGCTTTGATGCTCTCTCTAGTATCTTGTTGACTAATGATGAGATCATGGTTTGTTAATTTAAGTGCATAAAGAAAACAATCTGCCAAGCAAAATGCAGACTCTTTTGCCGGTGTTTATTGCAGTTGTTATAGACCTTTTGTTTACACAGGCATCCAAACCAATTTGTTGGATATTTATTTGGGTTACTCTACAGAACTGCATGAACACAGACCTGAGTCCTGTCTTTAATCTGTCTGCATTTTAATGGGACATAGTTTGAACAAAGTGGAAACCAGCCACTTAGGATACATTCCTTGTTGGCCAGGGCTTCAAATATTTTGTGTGCTATCTGTAATTCTCATCTTAAGAGCATTTAACAACTGGAGAAAGTTGTAAGCCACTCTGATTTGGAGGTAACACATTTGGTTTTGAACAGAAATTATTAGAACTCATTAAATTTTTGCAACAAGCAAAATACATTTTTAAATCCAACCAGTGCTTTAAATGCATATATTTTAAAATTTGTAACTTCTTGCTCTCCATAATCATCTCTAACCTTAAACCCAAAGCATATGCAGCCAACTGTTCCATGTGCGCCAGTAACTGATGGATACACAGTTCCCATTCAGATGGAGCACACATATACAGATATGGCCAGACAGCTCACATCAACCGAAACAGCTGTGTTTGCCAAGCCTGTGACTGAATTCACAGATCTGAGTGGAAATAAAGGCTAGTGAAGAGTAAAGCAGCTTCTGATGGCTGCTTTTCTCTGCTATTTGAAGGCCTCTCACCTTTGCTATTTAGCAAATGTTCTTTCAGAAGGTGAGATGGTAATAGGAAGAACCTCTCTGCATTTCTGGTGTGTGTAAAAATTGTCCCCTCATCAGCACTTGTCTTAGAAATATATACGGTCCACTCTTCATTTAGCTGGGGAAGAGACTTGTATAACATCTCCTGTACTTCTGAGCTCTGCAGCCCAACAGCAGACATGTGGGTAAAGCCAGGCATCCTGAGTTTGGATCTGTTCTTAAGCTAAGAAAACATAAATGACTAAGTTTTAGTTTAATTAAATTCTTGCTAGTAATTTTTTAAAAGGAACTCAGATAGGAATACGAGGGCTAATGAAGAAGCTGAGGCAGAGAGGGGCAGAGTAAAAGGGAAAGGCATGAATAGTAGCAACTAGGATAGTGTACGAGTTAGCTGAGCTTTACAGACTGCTCCCAAGGTCCTGGTGAGTGAGAGTTTCACCCTACAGCTAGAGACCAGGAAGATCAACGATAAATACAATAAGACATAATGAGATACTTAAATTGATTATGGGCTTTCAAGGGAAGGTAGGAAAGGGACAGGAGCAAATTTTTATATGATCAAATTGGCTAGAAGAAAGATTGGTTTTGGCAGTTTTAAGTTTTGTCTCATTGTGGAAGATGAGGAAAAACATGTCTGAAGCCTGAGAGATTGCTGTAATTAGGGAGGATTATGGATTAGCCCTGGTTCCCTAAAAACAACACAGTAAAAATAAACACTTTTGTTGAAATGCCCATACCAAACAAGCTGCTGAAGACTATGAACCAAAGCAAGCAGAGAAGCCAAGAAAGCTGCTGGAATCTAAAAAGGCACAATATTTTTAGGCTTGCTTTCATACTTAGTATGATTTTCTTTCTTTCAGTGTGGCAGTTGTCAAAGTGAAATTCATAGCCTGCCAAGGTGTCTGCAGAACCCTTCCTAGTGAGCTGCGGAGGGAAGAGTTTTGAGAGCCATGCACCAGGGGACTGGGAGAGGAGGTGATCCAAGGGAGGGTGTTTCATAAGAAGCAGGCAGACAAAGGGATGAGAGAGTTGGCAGACTACTCTTCTACTGTACATGAGCTAAGCCATAGAAGGAGGGGTCAGAAGAGGGAGAGAAGAGGAATTAAATGTTGATGGTACCACAGG
>NW_010390645.1:23185-38777 GCF_000710305.1 Buceros rhinoceros silvestris | reverse complement strand
GGAAAGAGCTCTTCATGATTTTTAATATCTTATTTGGGGGAAAGTGTGTGAAAAGTAAACAATAGTACTTGAAACAATTTTCAAAGCACTTGAGAATCTAGGAAACAGAAAGGAAATAGAGTGTGCAAGCTGGACCAGCATCATAAATTAGAAATAAGTATAATAAATTAGAAGTAATTTCTGTGTTGTGATTGCGCAAGCATGAGCTTGAGGCCTCACGATAGTCAGGAGTTTCCTGAGGGACTGGACTAAGGCACAGATGACAAAGCCATTGGTTGCTGTTAAATACAATTGTCCACATGCACCTTCAGGCTTAGAAAGACTTTAAGTGGTTGATTACCAGAAGCTGTGCAGCTACGGCAAGGAAGGGATCACTTGACACATGCTTGCTGCTTCTGTAAGCATCTGTTACGGGTCGTGTTGCAAGGTAAGGTGCGAGGCTGGATGGATCTTTGGTGTGGCTATGTCAGGCTTTATTCAGTTAAGGTTATGAACTTGGCCTTTTGGCTCATACTTCTGTGGACTGGGTTGTACAAATTTTAGAAAACATTAGCATTGAATTTTTTTGTAGGAAGAGCAGCCTGTTTTCTGCCTTGAAAAAACTTTGCAGGAAATAGATAATAATAGCCTAGTTTTTGTGATTTTTACAGGCAAATGAGGAGTATATACTTCAAGGGTAAAGAATTTATATTTTTTCCTTGTGCTTTGGACTTCTAAACTTGAAGAAAGATCTTTGCTTCTGTATGGATAGGTTTTGTCATTAACTTGCTCAAGTTGAAAGTATTAACTGCCTTAACCAGCACCTGGATGAAACGTGGGAATGGAAGATAGTATCGTGGTGTTTATACATATCTGATGGCTATCGGAAATCCACATCACTGGAGCGTACATGCCTCAGACAAGACCAGAGAGACAAAATATTTCCATTATTATTTAATTAGAAATTGAAATCTGTTTTGGAGAAGTCAGAGTCTCTATAGTACAGCTCATATCACAGCATTGTGTTTAAGATGTTACAATGTTGACTTGCTGTTACAAAATTTCAGTGTTACAGGAAATCAGAAACAATATGGAATAGTTTACACTAACTCTGCATTAAAATGTTCCATCTGTTCCTGCTTTAGGTTCTTAGAGAATTGCTTTTTCATCTCTGTAATGCTTTTCACTTCCTATTAGTAAGGCTTTTAAAGGCAGGCACTAAGTTAGTATAAAACCCACAACTTTTGAGTTTAAACGCCTATTAAAACTAAAGCTGTCTCGAACTACAATAAAAATTTATTTTGGCTACAAAAGACAACTTTGAAACCTAACCCATCTGTATTTTTCCTCCTCCAAACTGTGCAACATCCTGTATAATAGAATATTTATCTTAAACAGAGACCACATATCTTTATGAAAACAATTGTTTCAATTTAATTTATGGGGGATAATCAGCTCATATTAAAGTTTTCAATATTCCAGGATGCTAATATAAATTGGTTACAGGAGAGTAATGACCAGACCGATTCCTTAGAATAATCTGAAATCTGATGTTGCCATTGACTTAGAATGTAACCTGTGTATATTATAATCTAAAATGGCCATAAAAATTTCATGTACAGCCATATAGTAATTGCAAAAAATCTGTGCGTGCAAATTAGGCATATGACTGCAGCTACATTTTGCTGGTAATTTAGGCTCACGTATGGTGACTTCTGAACTCAATTGCAGGATAATTTGACCAGAGTAGTTTATTTGAAAAATATGAGCTGGTCTCTGCAATCCCTGAGCCCACCAGGAAGATACCCACACATATATAGTGGGGCTGCTTCATCAGTGAATTTATTGACTCTAGTCGAAAACAAATTGACTCACTGTGAAGAGCAGTATCCGTGGGATGCAAAAAGCCTCCCACTGCCACGAGTGGGAGTCAAACATATCAAAGAGAGACTGGATCCCTGTGGTTTAGCTCCCTCCATACAATTGTTTGTCAGATTTTGAATTGAAGGGGGCCGAGTTTAGCACTCTCTAAATATAAGCAGCCTTGAAACTCCCACTGAGATTCCTTTCTGTCTGCCTTCAGACAATGAGATAAGGCCCATTTTCCTGTGACTTCAGTCCAGAGTACCTCTACTATCCCCACCCCAAACCTGGTAACACCAGTCTTGCACGTATATGAGAGCAAGACATGATCTGAGATTTGAGAGATTAGTTACATTTTCTGTAGTTTACAGCCTTTATCTTTAGACCAAACCTTCACTGTAACATCTGCATTATCAGGTTCAACAAGGCCAAGTGCCGGGTCCTGCACTTGGGTCACAACAACCTCCTGCAATGCTACAGGCTTGGGAGGAGTGGCTGGAAAGCTGCCTGTTGGTCAGCAGCCGGCTGAATATGAGCCAGCAGTGTGCCAAGGTGGCCAAGAAGGCCAATGGCATCCTGGCTTGTATCAGCAATAGCGTGGCCAGCAGGAGCAGGGAAGGGATTGTCCTCCTGTTCTTGGCACTGGTGAGGCCACACCTCAAATACTGAGTCCAGTTTTGGGCCCCTCATTACAAGAAGGACATTGAAGTGCTGGAGCGTGTCCAGAAACGGGCAACGAAGGTGGTGAGGGGTCTAGAGCACAAGTCTTATGAGAAGCAGCTGAAGGAACTGGGGTTGTTGAGCATGGAGAAAAGGAGGCTGAGGGGAGACCTTATCACCTCTAAAGGAGTTTACAGTGAGGTGGGTGTTGGCCTCCCAAGTAACAAGCAATAGGACAAGAGGAAAGTTGTGCCAAGGGAGGTTTAGGATGGATATTAGGAAAAATTTCTTTAACAAAAGTGTTGTCAAGCACTGGAACAGGCTGCCCAGGGAAGTTTTGGAGTGACCATCCCTGGAGGGATTCAAAAGACCTGTGTATGTGTCGCTTAGTGACATGGTTTAGTGGTGCCCTGGCAATGCTGGATTAATGGTTGGACTCAATGATCTTAAAGGTCTTTTCCAACCTGAATGAGTCTGTGATTCTATCATAGACTCATAACAAGACATTTTGGCATCTAGGAGATAACTGACTCCCTTCATCTGCTGGCCAGCTTCTTTCCACAGTTTTGGGAACAGATTCCTTGGACAATCTCCTTTTCTGTCTGCACTCCTTTCTTTTTAGACCTCCTCCTCATCCTCAGTATACTTGAATGCAGCATCAAGGCTGAAGTACATTTGCCCCAGTATGCCAAGATACACAAATTACGGATGCTAAAGCATCATTTATGTGTACTGCGATATACGTGGGATGTTCTGCCTACTTGCATGTGATTCACATCCTCATAAGCCCACAGGAAATCCCAGCAATATTTTTCCAGGCGTATCTCCTGTGCTGAGGTGCTGAGCACAGCAGGGGCTGGAGGAAAGGAGCCCTTTCTGCTTTGGAAATACTGCAGTACGTAAGTTTAGCTGGGAAGGATAGGACAGACCACTGTTATGTAGATGTAGCTCTTTTTACTCAGTGACAGTGAGAAATGTAGCACAAGGACTTAATACGATCTCCCTAACTATTTACTCATATTTTACAGTAAAATATCCATGAATCCTCTTACCTCAGTAGATCCAGTAAAAGCAATCTTATCAATGCCAACATGAGATGCTATGGCTGCACCAACAATTGGACCAAATCCTGGCAAAATATTGACAACTCCTGGTGGAAAGCCAGCCTGTCAAAATAGGAGTGAACGAAGGGAAGCATGATTTATGAAAACTGACAGAGCACGTTAAACCAGACATGTGCTGGTAGTTCCTTCCCCAGAAGGAGAGACGGAGACATTATTCCTGTCAATTATTCTTACCTCCTTGATGAGGGCTCCCATATAGAGAGCGCTGAGCGGTGTTTGTTCTGCTGGTTTAATAACTACTGTATTGCCACAGCACAGAGCTGGAGCAATCTTCCATGCAAACATCAGCAGGGGGAAGTTCCACTGCAAGAAAAAATAAAAGTTGATAGATGGAAAAATATTGCAGTGGTGTTTTGTTTTCAAGATGTCAAGCTGCTACCTCACTCATTTCTCAGGCTGATTGTCAACATAAATCTTTCCCAGCACAAAGCAAGGATTTTTTTTTTAATTACAGCCATTAAGAGAGCGACAACAGTGACCTTTTAGTTCTTTCTCTCCTGTTCAAAGAAATACAGCCCCCACCCGCAGCCTTCATAAAAGAATCTTCTGTTATCTATCTGTTAATTTTTTTAGTCACAACTTTTTATTTCATTTACTGTTTTGCAATTGGCACTTTTAATTCCCCATGTCAAGTAATCCTTGCTTCTAATCCATTTGGAAAGAACTGTTCATGCCGAAGCATTTCTGAATGTAAATTTCCCATTCCTGACTACACCTTATATATAAAATTTATATTCAATATTATGTAATCCTTAATTGACAGGATTACAATAAAAACCCCATAAATGTCAGTGCTCGGTCAAAGCATTTCATTTTCTTGAAAACTTCTTATTGAGCAATTTATATGAAAGACAGTAAAAGAACAGTAAGAAACAAATTGAGAAACATTCTTTGCTGATGCAAAATTTTGTATCATCATTAATTTCAAACTCATGTAACTGCATCAGAAGATGTATTGAATTATGTTAGTTTGATGCACAAACAAGTTGTGGATAAAGAGTAACAGGCTTTCCTGCATCAGGGCCTGATCCTAAGAGGTTAAGTGGGTAGTCCTGCTGATTTCAGTGGAAATGTCAGAGTAATAAAATAACTGCATTCGTACAGCCACTCTTATAAATGCATATAATTATCTCCTTTGGAAGGAAAATAGACATTATCAGTCACAAAGAGCCAGCCACTGGCCAGAACATGTTACTGCCTGATGCATATCAGCTGCCACTCTCACGGACATCTCTCTAGCCCCTGGCTAGCTTGGAAAAATACACAACTGTCTTTCCTTCATCGAACACCCAATTTTTTACTCCCTCAGTTGTTTATAAACTCCGGAGACAAAGTGATGTTTTAATTCCATCTACAGTATATAAACCTGGGAGGGGAGCTGTGGGGCAACAGTGTGCTGACAGCCTGCACTTCTAATGGTATTGCAAGGAGAGCTCTGAGTTTTATAGGGTAGTGTATAGCCCTGTTTATGCTACAGAGCTGCCAAAGAGCATGTGTTTTGATGGAAGCTAGGATGTGAAGGAGGATGAGGAATTTAGTGTAAGGCTTGCTGTTTAATTTTATTTTTGTAATAACATGTTTTCTAGTGCAATGGCTAAGTGCATGCAGCGGCTCAGGGGGTTGTACTGGTAGCTGTGGGGGAAATATGCAACAGATCAGCAGTGGTGTTAGACTAGATGTGTATGACAGCCATACTGAAGTTGTGAAGGACAAACCTGAGGGAAGAATGAACAAGTATGGCAGAGGGCTGGGTACCCTGAACGATGAGATTCACAAATTTAAACTAAAATTCTGCTTGATCTTCAGCCCACAGTCAAGTTTCTTCAATAGATCTGTCAGTTAAACTGAATGAAACAAGCCTAAGAGATCCACAGCAACTTTGGGGATAGATGTTGGGGTTGTCATCTTGCAAATGCTTATGCTTGTGTTTGGCTGAAGAATGAGGACAGAGCTGTGGAATCATTCATTCGTAAGGACCACTCGTGAGTCAAGCTAGGAGAGTATGTAGGTGTTTGCGGGATGGGTGTAGCCACCAACTCTGTGCACCATTTGCATGTTTTCTGAGTTTCTAGGGAGTACCAAACACAATAGCCTCTCCCCTTAACAAAGACATGAAATAACAACGAATAGGAGAAAAGGGCTTAACATTGTAGAAGTAATCATTTGTGGCTGCTCCTCTTTTAATGGAATTGCTGCATGTTGCTGTTTAGTGGCTTTGTGGTTAACATGAACAAAATAATAAAACAACACCAACAAAAATTTCAGAGAATGTCCTGATCAGTTCCCCAGTGCTTTGTCAAGGAAAAAAGCTTCCACATGATATTTTAATAGTTATATGTGAGCCTCCCATTGCAATTTCTGTCAAAGCCAGTTAACTGGTTCTTTTGTAAAAGTTAGCTTCTCAGTGCAATTTCTGTGCAGTGTTCAGCAAGAGTATGTTAAGGATGTATATTGGGGTGTAGGGGGAGTATTAGATTTGATGAAGTGCTGTGTTTCTCTCTCATAACAAATAAACATTTCATGTCTTTTATTAGCTATGCAATGTTAATTGTAGTGGTATGTCTCCTGGAGTTTCCTTTTCTCCTCCAGCCTTGTAAAAGAAATAGCAGGAAAGAATGGAATTAAAATGCATGACATTCTCCCAGGAATTGAGGAGCCTGTTAAATCACAGTAAAAGCTAAATAAATAAAAAGACTACCACAGCAAAGCATCAATTTTCCATAAGTTGTGTGAACATCCATAACCACTGACAGCATATTAACACTGTGTTTTGCTTTGCTTGTTTTAATCATGAGAATTCTATGACTTGAGAACTTAACTCCTAATAACAGAGCCTAAACCCTATTAGCATGTTCAAATAAGCATTTGCAGGGAGGCTGTTAAAGATATGTCAACAATATGAGCTCAGCTTTTTTCATAATGGAAAACACACATAGCTGAGGACTATGTTTTATGTGTCTTTAAAGAGAGCTGGTTCAAATGAAAATAAATAGAAAGTGCTAGCAGAGATACTCACAGGGATGATCTGTCCACACACGCCGATGGGTTCGTGTCTTGTAAATGTAAAATAATCTCCATCTGAAACAGATGAGCATGGTTACTCTCAAGTGCAGTTTGACTTGGCAGAACAAAAAAAAAAAAATAGAGTAGGGGTAAAGCTGTAAGGATCAGCCTTTGATGGCAGTAAAAGAAATAAAGAAGTCATGGAAATGTTTTTTCATGAGCCAGCATGGGAAACCTAGGTTCAGGAGCAACCTAATTGTTCTTTCTGTAGAACAAAGGAAGCAGGCATCCCATCAGAAAGTAACCTGCTTTGGTCCTTTGGAAAGAGAAGGTGTACCACACTGAAAAGAGCAGTAGCAAGGAAGCCACTTACTGGCCTCTGCTGATTTCAGGGTGAGACACATGAAGGAAGAGTCACAAAGGCAATTTCCTGAGAGGCATGACTGGAACACAGCAGTATAAAGGTGTGTATATGCCAGTGGATGTGGGATACTAGAGTAACATATCTTGCTCATCTTCCACTGAAGACACAAGCAGTGTGAAGTCATGCAATGATATACCACAATCTGTAGATGTGGAATGAAGAAGGGAAGCCTGTGACTGATGTGTAATTGAGCGTGAGTTAACTGCAGAAGACAACATGGAAGAGAATAAAGGGGTCATCATTCAGCAGTGCTCTGATAGGTGACTTGTAGAACAAGGCCTGGATCAGAAATGGCCTCACACTAAACAGTTGACAGGGAGAAGTTGGATGCAGTTAGAAAACAAGACAGAAGAGAATAAGAAAAGTTTTTACAACCCTTTTGCACAAGGTAGAGGTGAATAAATGAATGAAAGGACCAAGTCACTGGAAACTTGGAAATTATGGGCTTTCCTCACTGAACTTTTGACAGAATTAGAATATGGACTAAGAAAGATGCATGAAAAGCAGACTGCATATTCACAAACAGCAGGTATGGATGGTATGAGGCTAAAAGGAATTAATTAACTCTCTGATCTGGTGATTATTTTTAAGGTCCTGATGAACAAAAATGGCAAAAAACTCCAGGGGTGAGAGGTATCATTAGTTAAAGTGAATGCTACGCTAGATCTGCAGTCCTTAACTAAAGCACTGTTGAGCTCAGGGCAGCCTGAGTCAGGTCATGAAATAAACAGATCTGTGATTTGGGGTCAGGCCTGTGGTCTGTGGGAACCTTTCACATGGCCCAGGCTGCTCAGAGCGGCAGGTCTCTCTGCTGGCTCATTTTGCACAGCTGGTGTAAGTGACTGTCGTGGGGGGCTTGATGGAGTTCATGCTCTTTCACAAAGCTGCATGGTTGTTGCTGCTTCAGCACTTGCCTGTGGTCTGGGAGTACATTGCTGAGGTTATACATGCTGTGATATGATGTAGGTTTCTTCCGAACTGATAAAGAGCAGGAAAATGACCTGTTCTGTGTGGGGACCAGTTAAGCTATTGTCTGAACATCAGCTTTGTTAGTGTGCTTGGCCTGCATCTGTGCCAAGTAGATTGCAGCACTTTTGTACCTGAACTGAGTCTTCTAGCTGTATAAACTAGCCCAGGCTCAAACCACCTCTGAATGTAGGTCAAATGTTTTTCAGTGAGAGGACAGCTGAGGGAGGGGCTACACTAAAGCCTGAACTGGATGTGCCCCTTCGTCTGTAGTGCTTGGTCATCTAGGAAAACTTGAATCTCTTTACTTAGAAAAACTCTTTCAACTAAATATGTGAGAATGATGAGAGGGTTTCCTAGGCTCAATCACAGGAGATTATTTACCAGGATAGGAAATGGTCAGATGGAGGAAGGGATTAAGAGGAGAGGAGATTGCAGTGCTTTTGTTCCCATTGTCACTGTCCAACACAGGGGTATGTGCTTTCCTTCATGTGGTGTGAGAGCATGCAGGCAGCTACGGCCTTGACCCCATTCAGTCCAGAGCTGCAGCCAGCCTTGTTCAGCATCGGGGAGAGACCTAACTCCCCAATGGAGAGTATATTTTGGGAACCTGCTGTAATGTCCTGTGCTATACATCTGGTAATAATAAATGGGTGAATCCATAAAGCTTCTTACATTTAAGTAAAGACTTCAACTGGTATTTTATTGGAAATAACATATTTTCAGTTCTTCTTATTTCTGTACATATATTTTACAGGATTTGCTCAGTAGAACTCTCATGAGAAAGGTAACCATAGTCTGCAACCAAGACAAGGGGCAGAACAGAGGAAATAGAGGAGGGAAGGAGAGAGAGAAAAGAGATTCACATCAGGAAAAGGAGGAGGGAGATATTCTGCTCTTCATTGACGAAATGTCATTGTACCATCTTGTTCTCTAGATGCTTAACAGCTTCCCAGTGAGGATGAGAATATTTGTTTCACAAATCGAGATGATCAGTTTGATTTTCTAGGTTATCTTTCACAGATGCTAGCAGTGGTTCACAGACTATAGAAAGCATCATCAAACCAGACAGAAGAAAAGTAGAAGTCAAAATACAGCAAAGTATATAGAGTCAAAACTGTCTAAGTAAGTGCTCAAGAGGCATACAGAGGAGTCAGCTAAAAATACCAGCTTGTGCTCAGTAGTACTGTGAGAGGTGGATTGTCAGCCAGAAGGATGGTGACAACAGTAACACAGTTACGTTAGCACTGTCTGACTTTAGATTGTCACTGCATAGTAATTGCCACATGTCTGTGCACTTCATAACATAAAGCTATAGATAACCTAACCCGCTTGCCAAATCAGACAAATGGTGGTTAATTCCACTAATGTAGGCAGAACGTTCTTTCGGCAGAGCAAGACCTCCCATGCAGAACTGCTTGCCCTGCTTCCTTCCACCAGACTCCAGACAGCTGCCCTTTTTGAAACCCACTTCCAAAAGTCATCATCCACAGACTTACTGTTAAGATGGGACTTTCAAAGTTGCTTTCTAACAATATCTTCGTGTTTCAGATGCCTCTGGACAGGCCAAAGATGTATCCAAGAGCTGCCCTGTCCATAATGTAAAATAAGCTGTGACCATGGCAAAATGACTCAAGACTGATGAAGTGAACCACTTTTTCTGAACAATGAGTGTAGAAAGCTCCCCTGTGCTCAGAAGTTAAAAATGAGACTTGTAAAACGTCTTAGAGTTTTAAGATCAGTTTATACAAGTCATGCTAATGACACTTACTCTAAGATGCTATTACTGGCAGCCAGAACATTGCCTGAGAATTTGTCTTAAACTTTTTTTTTTTATTAGTCTCAGCAGATGTAAACTGGCATTCTTCAGTCCTCATAGATATTAATAGAACCAGATCAATTTGCAGCTGCTTAGCACCTGGCCCAAAGATTTTTATTTTTTAATCAGAAAGAAAGCCCCGTTTATCCAGGGATCTCACTCTGGGACAGCAATACCTTCCACAGATGTGTTTGCTCAGATTTCCATCAAGAGTCTCTGTCTTGGATATTTTATTTGCATAACAGTCATAATACAGTCACATGCCTTATATAGCAGGATACAGCAAACAAGTGGTGAGGAGAGCCAAGTTGGTTCTTTAAGCTATATCATATCATATATTGATTTAAAGATACATTTTTGCTTTCATTTAGTTTATTAGTTTAAGTTTTTAGTCTAGTCTCATTCTGTTTTAATTTAAATCATCAAGTTTTTACAGATGAGAGCAAGCAAAGGGCAGGCAGAAGGTTTTTAGCAGCTCTGGGACCAAAAGGAATGTGACTGTAAAATGCACTGTTCTTCTTCTACTTGTCTATCACTTGCCTGTTTTTTATTTTAGAGGAGAAGAAAACCCGAACAGAAACAGATGAAAGATTGGGAGGTTTCAGATTTATTAGCATACTGAACAGAATGGTAAGGAGATTTAATAGGGGTTTTAGTTGTTGTTGTTGTTGTTGTTGTCTTGTTTGGTTTCCTTTGATGAGCTGATGGCATGTGAATGTAAAGAGCACCATTGTTTAACACTGGCCTCACTCTAAAATAGTTTTAGGAGAATGAAAAATTTATGGTATGAAACTAGAGGAGTACAGAGGAGTGTTAAAGCAAGAGGAAGAACTACTTGTTAACTTGAAAATCTGTGACTAGACTTACGATTGTACACTACTGATAACTGCGTTTTGTTAACACTGAAGTTCACATTTAGAACGGCATGCTGACATTGTGCCTTCCTCCCTCTTCTCCCAGCGTAGCGCACCTCACTGAAAAAAATCAAGGTTTTCACCTGATGATGCACTATTTGAGGACAAGAATAAGTGGAGAGTATTTATTCTCCTTAACTTTGCAATGCCTTTTGGTGACTGACCTGAATTCTGTGTACCTGCAGGGCTAACAAGTGAGGAGGCGGAGGCATTCACTGACCATGGAGAAAGAGATTAGAGAACAGGAAATTTGCTGAATGTATGAATTTATGGTGGGCTCTGCACTTTTGCATGTTACAATGTGAAGTGCAAGGGCAAAACCGGGATTTATGAATCTCAGCCTGAATGACTGTGGAAACCTTCAAAGAGTCCTTACAGAAGAGTCTACACCTGAAATACTAATACTGACATTTCTTTGGTGAAAATATACCCGTGAAAATAAACATCAGTCAGTACCCATTGCAATTTTAATAAGCTGGAACACCATGATGAGTAACACTGCAGTAAGAGTTACATGATCTGTTTTCCTCCTGAAAAATTTGTGGTCACATTTTCAATTTATCTGCTTGCCTATCTTTGGTAGTTCTGTGCTTTGCTGTAAAGAGGCAAATACTGCAGATACCATGGCAATTGATGGGCAACAGCAAAATTCACCTACTTGTGAGTGTGCCTTCCTGATCTCCTTCAGTGGAGTGTCATAAACATGCCTGCGCAATCAACAGTGTGCACCATGAAGCCAAAAAAGAATCCATAGAATAAATACTGGTTTTCCTTACATTTCTTCCAAAGATTTATTTTATGCAGGTGAAAGATTAATACATTTATCTTAATGGCTGCACCTGCGTAAGATCATTCTTTGCTATATCTCATTTTGCATAATTATAGCAGTTGGTACATCTAGTCCAGACTGCAAAGGAGCATGTTTGCAGCAGAAAGTGCAGCCTGTATTTGTTAAACTATTGGAAGGAAGGGGCAGGAGGAAAAGACTTGCTAAATAAAAATAATGGTAAGGATTTTTCTTATCTCTAGCAAAAAATAAGAGCAGAATAACTAATCTCCTAGCACTAATAAAGATTTATCTCATACATACAATATAAACCTCATCCCACTGAATAATCTGATGAAGCTTATATAACAAAGTGTATCTATCTATCTGATGTGTATATACAGTTCTCTCTAGTAGCATTATAAATTTTCTCAAAATATAAATGAATTTGGATCCAGTGTTAGTCCCAAGTAAAATGATTGCATAGGCAGTAAGAAGACATACGTAAACAAGATATACATGCAAGCATGCTATTTCTTAAACAGGCAACTAACACTGTTTTCGTGTGTTCCAAGGTATTTGTCAGGCTTATACTGCATCAATTTTTATAGAAGGGTCACAATATTTAAATGTAGGTATTGAGCTATCAGATGGACACATGCGAAAGAAACAAAACACTCTTCAGGATGTGCACGTAAGGCAGAACAATAGCAGGTCGTCTTGCTGACTTTTAACCATCTGCTTCAGCAGCGTACTACACACTGTAAGACCAAAACAAGGTTATTTTCTACCTTTTACAAAGCTACAGTCTATTAAAGCTCTTTGGCCATGAGAAGCTTTAGGTGCATACCGGTGCTTTAATCCCCCTTACCTACAGGAATGGTCATTCCATGGATTTTGTCTGCCCAACCGGCATAATACCTCAGGGTTTTTATGACTCCCTGAAGATCTACATAGAAAGCTTGCAAGAAAGGTTTTCCACTGTTCAGTGATTCCATAGTCTAGAGGACAAGAAAAAGTTAAAAGATATAAACACAGTAGCATTTTTAGACTCTTGTACTTAAGTATTGTACTGTTCTAACAGCTCTTCAATTGTGAGAAAGATTTTAATGCAGACCAACCAGTTACAACTTGGCATAATCTTAATCCACAAGTGTCAGAACATCTGTCTGATGCCCTTTGTTACTTCTTTTTACAAATGTGAACAAAACCCATTTTCCTTAAAAAAATCCCGTTTCCTGCTGGAGTATTCTGGAATGACTATCATTTTAGGAGCGTGTGCCTGCGTGTGCATTTATGTGCATGTGTCTGTCTTGCGAATTTGTGTGTGCGTATCCACATGCATGTCCATGTCCCTGTGCGTATTTTGGACCTAAAAGCCACCGTGTTTGGTCCAGATATTGAAATGCTAAATTGCTTTAATCAGGAGCCAAGATAAAAATGTCTGTCAAACGAGGTTCTGTTATGTTAATGATAACAGCTGAGAAGGGGCTCCTTGTAACCCCGTATTAATGATCTGAATCCATAAAGAGAAGAATGGACATATCCCTCTTTATATAATTGATGTGAATATAAAAATGTCTCTATATGGCTGCCAAGACTCCTGCTGAGGTCTGAGATATCTATACTGTACAGCCAGTTTATTTATTGCCATCAAATAAACAAACTCTCCTCTAGGGAAGCTCATAAATTAACAAGCTAATGTCCTTATTTATAAGTTAATATTCCTATTTTTAAAAGTACTTTATAAGATATCCTCTTAGGGGTTCCTAAGAGCATTTAGCAAAAAAGAATCCAGTAAAATATCCTAAGATGTTGAGTAGCTTAACTTGTTCTCAATGCTGTCTAATAGAAATCATTAAGAATGGGCAAAGTATGCCCATGTGTAACATGCTAGCCATCAAATGAGTTTCTATAGAGAAGAATGGAGGCCTAATTCTGCACTGACTTATATCCCCAAGAGCAATTAATGGCATTGCCTGCAGTGCAATTCAGTAAAGAACTTGGCTCGAGAAACAAAAATCAAATGACAGGCAGAGTAAACTTGATTTGCTGTGCACTTCCTTCTTCCTGTGGCGATTTTACAGTATATGCTGGTGGTAAGATGATTTAAGTGTTGACAAAGCTGGAATTAAGATGTTCCCCAGCTTAGTTCAAAGCACTTGACATGCGGAAAACAACATTAACAACGCCACCGTTTAGATGGCTTCGTTTGTGAGCAAAATAGTGCAGTACCCAGAAGCTGTGTAACCAGCTGAGTGCCGGTAAGCCTTGCACCTGCCATTTCATTCATATCTGCACAAATCACTGCGTTCTCCATTTTTTATTTCAGAAAAGTTACAAGCACCCATAATAGGCATACACTAGTGTGCACACCCATTCATTTGTCTGATTTGTCTGGCCAATTTAAAGCTTGTTTGAGTCAACTGGAAGAACCTTGTTGACTTTTAGGAGCTTTGGATCAGGTCTTAAGTAGATAGTCAGCCATCTTAGCCATCAAGCTGTGTGTAGTTTTCAAATGTACTACTTATTAACACAGTTATGAAATAATTTGGTCCCAGAATATAAAACCGACAGGTGATTTGACTGTTGATTGTCATGTGCCACTTACAGCAAGAATTGTCCTGTCTCTTTCGACCAAATCTGCTAGCTTATCCAAAAGATGGCCTCTTTCCGATGCATCCATTCTCCTCCAGACAGAACCTAGAGAAAAAGCAAGGCGAGCTGCCCTCACTGCTTTGTCTGTATCAACCTGTCAAGAAGGAAGAAAAAAACAAAGGCAATGAATTTCTACCAGGCTTAGGAAAGTTGCTATTGTACAGCCTTAGTCACATGATGGGGTTTGGAACTGTGATTAATAAAAAAATTGTCCAGTAGTGCTTTTCTGGACCTGTTGCTTTGATCTATTTATACCTTTCTACCCATTCATGGGATGCATTACCTTATCAGCTTCCTGGATCTCACAGATCTGCTCTCCTGTTGCTGGATTATATACTGGGAATATTCTTCCACTTTCAGAATTTTGCCATTCATTATTGATGAAAATCTAGAAAAGGAAGAAAAGTCATCAGTCCTCCTGCAGGAACCAACAGAAATGTATATATCAACAAACTCCTGGGAAAGGCTGTGGAGTCTAATACAGAAGAGTTGAAACTTACTCATGCCTGTGAAAATTACAATTTTCAAGAGTTCAGGCAAAGGGTCAGCCCTTGGTGTCCTGTGTTCTGTGACAGTGTCACTGCAGAAGCAACATCTAAATTACTTGGTTGACATTCAAATTTCATTCAAAAAACGTAACAAACTAAAAAAAGAAATACCTATATCAGAAAAAAGCCTGGAAACTGCTGGAGACAAGACAAGGATTTGAAGTAATCATTCAGTTCACTAAGTAAACATTTGGTCCCTGATACAACCCAGTCAAAGCTGAATAATCTCAAACATCACAGTTCTTCAATACACATCAGTTGATTATGGTACAGTGATGGCTTGCAGGACAGAATTAACTTGCTTATTTGCTCAGAACAATGGAGATATTGTTAAATTCTGTCAGTGTTGGCAGCATTTTAATTGTCATGGGCAAACCAAATTTGAATTTCAATGTTGCTGACAACAGCTGTCTTGAGAGAGGTAATGACAAATGAGTTTATTTAAAGTAGGTTTTTATGGTAGCTGCATATATGCAGTTATTTTCTACTGAATGACTTTCAAGAACAGGATGCAATTATTTATTAGCAAATATGAAAGAAGTCACTCTAGGAAAATGACTCAGTGAAAGAAAGGTTTTCCAGGTATTCAGACTCTTCTGTCCTTGAAATCTTACTAAGAACAAAAGTGTTGAAAAAGTCCAGGCACCAGATTGGTTCCCTGGAATTCAGGTATAAATGTTCTTCCATTGTATTCCATGAAATACAACTTCAAATGTCTAAGTGGAGCTTCTGGCCTCATTGAAGTCCATGAGAGTTTTACCACTGACTTCTCTGGAGGCAAGAGTTCACCCCTAGGCAGAAGGAATGTTCGCCACCCTTTCCACCCCCTTTTTTTTTTTTTTTTGGATGTGGGGTTAAATTTTATTTC
>NW_010390645.1:16864-23157 GCF_000710305.1 Buceros rhinoceros silvestris | reverse complement strand
CCCCCCTTTCCCCCCCCTTTTTTTTTTTTTTTTTGCATGTGGGGTTAAATTGTATTTACAGCAACAGGGACCTTTCTCTGCAAAGCAAAGCAAAGCCCCATACCACATACAGATCCTATGACTAGACAAGCAGAAAGCCAAGGAACCCGCTGAAAGGTTCAGGAATCTCCGTTCCAGTCAGAGATACTCAGGTGGTGGAAACTGGCCTGTCTTTTTAGATCATGGCTACAGAACAAGAATGAAAGCCATATTAAAGCTCTATTGTTCCAGTTTTCTCACAGAACCTCCACAGATGCTGCGACAAAAATCTGTCCCACTGATTGGGCAGAGTAGACATCACGAGCAGCTTGCACTTTCTGCTGTCTTACTACAATGCAATAAAGACGCTGTTACCATGTACTGGTACATGGCTCAGGTCAGCCAGATGAGTTTAGCGAGATGGTGGGAGACAGTTCGTATGTAAGGACTCCGCTGAAATGGTGTCAGGTTGTTGGTTCCTTTTTTCAGTTTGCTTTCTCTATAGCAAAGTTTGATGTGACAAAACCAGGACATAAAAAAATGACGTTTTTCATGTGGAAATGAACGGAATGTAATACCTGGCTTTTCTAGTCAAAAAAAAGCAGCCAAGAGAAAATACAGTCAGCAAGCTCAAGATGAACAGTTGCAGCACCCAAGGGTATAAAGTGTCCATAAAAGAAAAGAACACGGTGAGGAAGGACACTGGCATGCCTCTGCATTGTGAAGAGAGTAAAGAAATTGCACACTCATGTTTGCACTTGAAGGCGAAGATGGGTCTGCAGTGTGTTCTGCTACCAGATATGAGCTTGGTCAACCTGTTCTTCAGGCCAAATGGAAGCCAGCCAGCTGTGTTCTTCACAGCAGGGCTTTTTAGCTCAGGCTCAGTGCCACCTCAACTGCAGAGACACAGCTTCTGGTTCCGAACTGACGCGTGCCGGCTGGCTGGGGACATGAGCAGAAGGAACCTGTGCCTGCCTGAAAAGACCCTGGTGATACAGCTGTGTGTAGAAACCAACAATTACATGTGCTTTGGCTTTTACGGATGTGTTCCAGTGTGTTCTCATCTTCCCCGTGCTTCTAGCCTCAGCCACTTTGCTATGTGCCCTTCCATCCATTTCAGAGTCTGTCCGTCCTTTCCGTTCCCCTCTTTTTGTTTTGGTTTTCAGGGGTAGCTGAACCCAGGACCTGCTGCACCATTATCCATCTGTCACTTAGCACACTGTATTTATCTTGAACCTGTTCAAGTCCTTGGACTGTAAGCTCCGCCGACTGTGGGTGGTGTCTTCCTGCTCAGTGATGACACCGCTTTGCAAACCAAAGTCCTGGTCCCTGTTAGGGCATTTTGGAGCTAACCCAGCCAAACTAAGAGAATCAGAGAATCACCAGTATGACCTCTAGTAACTGACACCATAAGCCCAAATCCTCTGGTGTATCATTGTCACTTTTTAGGCTGTAAGTGAAACAAAGAAACTCTGAGATCTGTCACCTCTGTGGAAGAAGGATTTTTCTGTCGTCCTTTCCACAGAGTTTGGTGGAGTTAAGCACACTGAGTGTGTGGGGGAGTGCTGAGGGAGGGAGGGAAAGGGAGAAAAGCTTGCAGCTTCAGGAGCAGATGGCCAAAGGAGAGGTGAGGTGTTTGTTTAAGGTTACAGTGCGTACATAAACACACAGATTCCTTGCATGATCTATCTTGAAAAACTAAAACTGTTAGGTTGAGTACAAGAACCTGAGCAGTGGTGGCAACTGCTATTCAGTACTCTTCCCTTACGGAAGTGGTCTGTTCTTTTTTAAAAAAGATTAAAACTTGATAATTACAGTCTGCTGGGATGAACACCTATTATCAGGTTTGCTAGTATACAGGACGTGTATTTGTTCTTAAGATAAATTTCGCCGTAGCAGTAAGAAATAGTGCCTTGGAATTACAAGAAAACACTGAAATTCAAGTTGGCTGCAACTATAAGGTGTATTATTTTAGTGAATGCTCCATTTATCCCACAGATTGAGAAAAAGACCAGTAATAGTAAATACTTCAGATAGGACATGGGAAGGATCTTATTTGGCATAAAGTTAGAGTTGAAGGCAAGAGAAATTGCTACTGTTAATGGTTAATGTTAGTTTCTTCCTGTTCCACTTTCTATAAACAAGGTACTGGCTATACAAGCTCATTACTGTAAACTGAGCACATTTAAATTGGCAGTAAAATCAGAGTATTTACTCTAGTGCACAAATAAAGTAACTAGTCCCATGTTTTGGAACAGTTTCAAGTCTTGAAATCTAGCAGCTGGCAGCTTTACAAGCAAAACCTTACACTTAAATAATTCACTTTTGAAAGTTTTAGGTGTTCTGTGTCAGGTAGTACCATTCAGCAGATATTCCCTACCACCAAGACACGGATTCTTTTGCAATAAATTTGCATTCACAGGGGCTTTTATAACTCTTCCAGCACTACTGACTCCAATGGCTGTTGATTAAGTGTATATATCCTGTACATTTAATCTGACTTGCATTGTGGCCACTTCGTAAAAATGCCATGAAATGGACAAGCGATGACACATTGTAAGAACGAGGAATCTGTGCAAAGCCTCAAATTGGGTTTTTTCCTGCCTTATTTATAGTGACCGTGGTAAAGGCTAATCTAAATCAGGGCGAATATTTGACAGCAAATGTTCCTATCTATGGATTATATATAACCCATCCTAAACACCAGATGAAAAAGGGGTAACCCAAGAAAAAAAGGAGGGCTTGCTTCCATGTAAATCATGCTAAAATTGGACAACACCCAGTGAGTTCATTGTTTGACCTCAATTGTGAAGGCTATTCACGTTTACTATTCCCCTGGAATCAATGTTAATTAAGGCTGACTGGGGCTATAAATCAGGCTTTGGTTTTTACAACTTAATTCAGCATTAAGCATATATATGTAAATAAAAGGTAACTGATTAACCACTTGAGTTTTCCAGGAGTTACTGAGGTAATTTGTTTTTGTTTGAGTCCTAGTGTTACCTTTTGTGATTTGCAGTAAGGAGAAGTATATAGTATGTCACATATTTGCTATGCGCTATTGTGAGCAGTTAAATAATCTGGCCTGTTGGGTGCTTTCAAAAAAAGGTGCCAAAATGGAAAGAACGAAGGGAACACTTGAAGCATTTGGGAACACATGAACAATAATTTAGTTTGCCATCCTCTCTCAATAGAGCCAGTAGCTCTCCAGTCAGAGCAGGAACGGAAAAGGCAAACCTTCCTGTTTTACTCAGGTGTCCCTGTCAGGGCAGTGATCTGGGCAGGAACAACCCCAACTGGCAAAACTAACACTGCCTCTTGTAAGTGAGGACTCTGGCTGTAGTTGGTGTACAGTGGCCTAAGGAGGACACTAAATACTGTTTGTTCACCATCGATGCTGCCGAAGGCAACATGCAGAACAGGGCAGCAGCTGAGGCAGTGGGTGGGTGAGCTGCGCATGTGTGTGGGATGGGGAAGTTTCAAATAAACAGGCCTTACACTGTAGTAGGTGTGGTTGGAAGCTCCTGGTTCTCCCTGTGAACATGCCCATGGAGTGTTATCATTCTTATGAGATCTCATCATAAAGGTCTCTTGATAATTTATGTTCCTTTCCAAACGAAAGACTGAGTGGGCATGTCATTTTCCTAAACGAACAGGCACATCCCTCCTGGTACTGACAGTCACCTCTTCTTCACGCATACATGTTCTCACAGACTTTTTGATAGCGCTTTGCAAGATAACAGTCTCACTACATGTTTGCTAGGTTCAAATTCTGCCTGTGGTTAATTACATACAGCCCCTGTTGACAGAGATCCATAGGACTAATCAAAGAAGCAGTCTGACCCATCCTACAGGGCACATGTCTGTTCAGAGCCTTTGAGATACCATATCACACAAAGAAGTATACAACGGAAAAGTAGAACTCAAAATTTCATGTTAAAACAAAAATTCAAATTACTTTGAGACTCTGCTGACATGTAGTTGGAAGGAAATTGTATATTGCATTTTGCACAAGACCTGCATTTCAAAAGCATTATGCACTGAATTCAATAACATTTTTGGATGCTCATCAGTTTTGAAATCAGGCCAAGAGTAAATGTATTTTAGCATAAAGCAAAACACATTAAGCTTTGCAAATAAACAACTACATTGTCTTGTTTAAGTAGCCATCTCTGTCCCAGTTGGCTTACTAATAATTAGCAACCCAATGTTCATTTCAAACCGTGCAGGTAATTGGAGTGGTAAGTGTTCAAAGAGAGAGAGATGTCTACAAAACCAGGCTGAACCATCTGATCTGCAGTGCAGATGTGCGTGTGTGTATAAAGAAAATTACTTAAAATGCAGCATAGAACAAACCCCTCCTTTTTGCAGCTCTTAGGTGGGTAAGATTTGGGTTTGTGGCACTACAGATTCCCTCTGATGTTCACCCAGGGCTAGCCATGGGTTTGGAAAATGGAACTGATTCTTAAATTCACTGGGGATTCCTGCATGCTCACTGCTTCTCTTTTTCTATTGTCTTCCCTTAAAACATATAGAAAAGTAATTTGGGCTGCTTTAACTTACAAGAGTAATCAACACAGGTGGCAACAATATAACTTTTCATTTCCTTTCTTGAAAATGTTCTCAAATGATGTGTGAGTGAAATGATGATCTACATTCTTAATTCAATGTTGCTTAGTGATGATGTCATCAGACATTTTCTTCAGGCTCCCCAGCTGTATAAGTAAGAACTCAGCCAGTGGACAGACAGTGGCCTAGCATTCAGCTCTTCAGAGGTGGAATGATTTTCCCATGGATTTAATAAACAGTGTTTTTGTGCTGTTGCAGTTCCAGAAATGTTTTTTGGTACAGGAAGAGGATTTTAACATCCAAATAATAATGGCTTCCCACAGGAGGTATGGTTCTGGATGAATGGAGGAAGGAATGGGAATTTCCTAACTCAATTGATTTAGTAGCTGGTTATAGTTTCATTCCATCAAAGATCTTTTTTTCATATGTGACTTTCTCCTTAGAGAGCCTTCGACATTAAATCTGCAAGGATGGCGGAGGGGGAATCAGATGCCAGAGTACTTTATAGAAGAATCACAGCTGTTCGGCCCTCAGCATCTTCTCATAGCTGGAGGCATTAAGAAATACATAATGGCATTTTCTTAGGGAGAGGGAGGGGACATACAACAATTTTAGAGGCACGCGAAAAATCCAGCAGCAGCATTTCCCTCGATAAATACTGCATAACATCACAGATACCGGGCACCTGTGCCTCAGTCTGGTCAGGAAATTTCATATCCTTTCCCATCTCAGCAACTTCATTTCCTTTCCTTTGGAAACATTTCAAGAGTCCTAACGATTAGTACAATTGTAAGGGAATGAAGTAGAAGGGATTGCCAGTGAGAGGTGCAACTTGTTTATTTTCTCAAGCTTTGTTTTCCTTCACTTTTATGGCTGTCTTGATACAAGACATCTCTCCCGTTCTAGCCAGAGCATGTTGTGGGGCACTCCTGGGAGTGACTGGAAACCAACAGCTGGCTACGGAATCACCAAAAACCTGGTTTGTAAGTAGGCACTAGGAAAGCAAAAGCCAACCCCAGCAGACAATCGCTGACTGGCCAGCAATTGATCAGCAGTTCGTTGTTTTTAAGAAGGCCAGCCTCCCCAAAAGTGCAGAATCCTGCTTCTCAAGGCAGTCCACAAAAGAGCTTTTCGTTGGGCAGTGCCAGTGGCTGCATCGCTCTCAGACACTACGCCTACACAAACCAGGGCAGGCTGGCTGGCTTGAGCACACAGCAGAAGTGGTTAGCATGTTGCTCAGCACCACAGAGCCATGCTAGTCCTACAGTATTTACCTAGGTTTTGGTTCTTGTAATGAGATGCCTTTCAACTCTGGAGGAACTGTAACTGTTTTAGGAGTACTAGCAGCAAACTGCACATGCGTAATGATGAACTTTGCACTAAATTTAATTCTGGCAAGCAAGTTCCTATGGCTGTGGCTGGTTTTCAGCCACTAGAGGTCCAATCCCACCCACTGTAAATTAAAAGGAAAAATCCAACTGTTTTCAGTGGGAGCTGAATCAGGCCCCAGTTGATGAAAAGGAAGCAATGGCAACAGCCTCCAGAGGGATGTTCTTCAGAGGAAGACAAAACAGTTTCACTAGAAACTTGACATCTGCGCCTGTGAGGTCTGTGAGGGCCAAACAAAACCAAAACGTATTGATTTTTTTACTTTTCTTCTTTGGCTGCTGCGTTGACCTGGCTCCTTCCCTCTCCTTATGTCACCC
>NW_010390645.1:15846-16698 GCF_000710305.1 Buceros rhinoceros silvestris | reverse complement strand
ACCCACCCCCCTCAAAAAAAAAAAAAATTTTGAAGAGGAAGAAGAGCTCTTTTCTAAAGCTTTGTGTGTTCAGGGCTGTTTTTAAAATTCATTTGGACCTCAGAGCCGGAAGAATAACGTCATGGCTTTTAGACATGATCTACCGTAAATGGGTGTTTCCTTCATAAACCCAAGCTTGAAATTTCACTCAAGAAACTGCAGAGTGTACTGAGAGAGTTGGAGAATTCTAAACATTTACAAACATACTACAGCAGGAAACTCAAAAAAGAGGAATCGGAAATAAAATACGTGAGAAGTGAGTGAGGCTGCTCTGGTTTTGCTGTCAGCACAGCAGTACATTGAAATTTAGTTAATGCAGTCCAAGTCCTATGCGAAGGGTACATGTCTGGATGAGAAGACTGGAGTGTTCAGCTTCTCTGGATATCACTTCCAAGTAGCAAGCCCTGAGCCAACCCTCCTGAAATCAGAAACAGTCCTTGACATCAGGACATTATGACTTTGGATAAGAGGCCAAGCTTTTAGAATGGGTGACTACATCAAGGTCCCAGTGGCATTTCAGCGTGTGTACATGCAGTCAGTCTTCGGAGCAGCAGACATACACTTGAAGGGGATTCATGTAACTAGCACCAGAAGGTAGCATCTAATGCAGAAGCTCAGTCTCTTTCTGGTCCCTCTGGGGTGAAAGGAGGGGGGAAGCACTCCCTCAGGGCAGTTCTGGGCACCTCAGGCATGCTCGGTCACCACCTCTACCCGCCCCCCAGCCCACCCTCCGCAAGGGCCTGTCTCTCCAGCGCTGTTGCACTTGCCCACTCATCCAGACATCTTGCTTAGGTGCTTAAGGGTAGATACGGT
>NW_010390645.1:8719-15733 GCF_000710305.1 Buceros rhinoceros silvestris | reverse complement strand
CCCGGCTGAACCAGCTCACAGTTAGTACAGGTTTGGCGACTGGTAGGCTTGGAAATGGGTGTGTCCGGGAGGAGAATCTGGGGGGAGTCCAGGGTTTCTGAGCAGCAAAAGGAATGGGAGAAAGCTCTCAAAGCCTCCTGTCAGTCTGCTGTGAAAGTGGAATGTAACATGATTTTTTTTTTTTTTTTTTTTGTTCCCTCCTATGTCCCAAATCCCTGACACCAAATGTTTGACCTGTCTGTCTTCCTGTCTTAATTAGTCTCAAGCCCTCCTGTCAGTCGGCTGTGAAAGGGGAATTTAACATGATTTTTTTTTTTTTTTTTTTTTGTTCCCTCCTATGTCCCAAATCCCTGACACCAAATGTTTGACCTGTCTGTCTTCCTGTCTTAATTAGTTTTCTGTCTTTCTGGGAGCTGGGTCTGTTCTTTTGCAAATGGCAGCACATCAGACAGGGGAAACCTGTCATGTTTATTTTCTAAGCTGTAGGGGGCACCCATTTGAAAAAACTCCCAGCTTATCTAAACGGTTTTGTTTGTATGATTTTGAATTAGGAAGTGTGAGTAATTAGTTAAGAAGATTAAATAAGTCTTAACAACATAAAGTAGCATGCTTACTTTCCTCCTCCCCCCCAAGTATTTCCTGCACGAAACCCAGACTGCCAAACTGTGATGATACCTTTTTCTATTTTAGTTTCTCACTGTGCCACATGCTGATATAGCATCCGTTATTTCAGTTCAGTCTCATTAAAGGGACTATTTTGTGCCTGGTGGTTCAAGAAAATTAATCTAAAGAGAAGAAGCTTCAGATTGCATTGTCTGTTGAACTATACCCACCACAAACATTTAACTACCGTTCTCTGCCTTATTAAACCTGGGGGAAGAACCTTTACTTACTTACAGCACAGAAGGGCTTTCCTCAAAGTACTTTCTACTTTTTTTTCCTTTTAATGAAGAATTTATCTGCTGTTAGTAGTACAATACAGGAGCAATAACACTTTCCCATAGCTCAGGTAATATTTCATGTATTCCTAAGAAACTAAGCTCCTGAGCTTTACTTGCCCTTCTGGTTGTGGGGCTCACTTTAATTACTGGAGAAGAACATTTACTATCTTGTTTAACTGCAAAATCAGAAAGCATTATTTCCGAATCTGGGATGACTGAAAACTTACTTAGGTGTACTCTGCTTTTCCACTGAGAACAAAGAAAAGCTATCACTGAATGATTTGGGTAAGGATGGCAGTGGTTTTTATGGAGTATGATCCTTGATGTGACTAACTGCAGCATAAAAAAATGAAATAATGAAAGATTTCTAAAACCCCATTAAATTGGGAGTGGAGAGGAGGGAGTATTTGTTTACAGAATCAATTACTGGGCTGTCACTAGGCTTTAATGAAGTTGTGGCTATTTAGAACTTGATCCTGGAAACAAGCACTCATTTGAAATGGTGGGAATGAGGAGGAGTTTGTACAAACAAGACTAATATTAGTCTGTATAGTTTTCCTGTGTTTTGCATTGTTTGTGCATTGTAAGTCTTGTGTGTTCATTATGTGATGTAAAACAGCGTGATCTGTTTGTTGGTACACATGAAAGAATCTAGCAGATCATCGCTCGTAGCTAACTGCCGCTTTAAATGTTCATCACCAAACAACAAGTTCTTAGAAATTCACTATGCTGCATAAGTAAATACTCCTGCGAGGATTACAGACACTACGGGCAACACTGAAAAACACAATGGGCAAATTTATTTTGACTTTAAAGCTCCGTCTGAGAAAATTACCTTATAACTACACATGAGAAATTGCTGGAATGTCAACTTCATTTGCAGTGGCCCCTTATGGCCTGATCACCCTCCCTGGCACGATAAATCACTGGCAAGATCCTTACCTTAACACGTTTGATCTCAGCTCAGCAAGACTTGGTTTTGATGTGAAGAACTCCAGATCTGTTAGGTCAGAGACAAATAGCAGAGGCACTGACCTGCAAAGTGCTAACTCTGTATTAGACGCAAGTGAGCAGCCTTAAGCTCAGGGAAAGTTTGGCTTCACTTCTACTTTGCATCCTGAATATTTTCAAATATTACTGTCAGCATGTTTTGCTAAATGATGCCCGTGACATTTCCTTTCATGTCATTCTGCACATACAGGATACACAAGAAGCCAAACAAAGAAGCACGCAGTATGAGAAGCATTACCTTGGGTAAACAGTTAGAATTATCTGTACTTTGGGGCAACATGAAATAAAAGTCAGTATTTATCAGGTTTCTTTACTTCACCGACGTAAAGGGATTGCAGTGGTCCTTTTCTACACAGACCGTGCTTACTAATGTCATAAATAATGACATTCAGCGGTGTGCTCATTAAGGTGATTGAAAGTGCCTGTACATACATGTCTCTACATACAGAAATTAAAACTATTCCTAAAAAAAAAAAACACTAATTCAGCTTGTGACTTTTGTATTCAAAGTCTGAGCCTCCACAAAGACCAGTTCTGTGGCCACTCAGTTTTGCAGCCTTGGTTTGAAACTGTTCCTTACTGTCCTGGTTAAACAGTCACTTATCTCTACGATAGTAAGCAGGAGTGTTAGTCTACCAGAAAATTGGATGTTCTTAATGGGCTTTGGGGGAGAATAGCTTTGCATCATCAGCATTAAGTTAAATCGCATTAAGTACCCACTTACAACATAGGGATTACCACTGATGCCATCTTCGGTGAAAGCCTTTAAAACAAATTGTTGTGTTTGTTAGAAAAAGCTGTGAGATAACTATTCCCAGAAGTTTGATTTATACATCCCTTCTGCTCTTCCCGAAGATGCAGAAGAACCCAACACCTCTCCTCTCATTCAGTGCTGCAGTGAAATCTCTCAGGATGGAAATTCTTTTCAATAAAAAGCCTTGGGAAATACCGATTTATTTACTTGAGAATATTCTTCTGGAGAGAAGAAAACTTTAGCTAGATCCCCTTTCTTCAGAGTTCAGTTCTGGCTTCTCCTCCAGTTCTTTCTGTTGATAAACCATTGACTTTACATGTACAGAACTAGAACAGGTCGTTCTATCCTTTATTATTCATAAGGCTGATGGAGAAGAACTGGGCTTAAGCTGTCAGAGTATCCTGCTGTGCTTGGATACCTGACGAATTTACACCCCAGAGTACACTGTGGTGCTAAGACTAAAATCGGATGCAAAGTGTTCTTGCAAGAGCTGATTACAGCCCCAAGCAAATAAAACACTTCAGGATATAGCAAAATAATGCCACTATTTAATAGGATTTAACATTTTTATATATGACTGGCAAGCTATTCTGTATAGAGGTGCAGACCTGCATGAAAAATGAGCTCTTCTGTTTGCCTTTAAATAGAAGCAGATTAATAACTTTGAGTGCGTAAATTAAAAACATGACCCTCAACTTTTGCCAAACGTTCAGTATTAAAAACATGGACTAAGGCAAAACCAAAACCTTAAATGAGAGACTTCCTTAAATGAGCAAAGTAGATTGTACATCTTGTAATAAAAAGCCTTCCTTAAAAACAAAAGTTCATATATGCAGTCCTGAGCTCTTTTTGTTTTTTCCCATTTCTTTTAAAATTCGTGTTTCTTTTCCCCTTTCTACCCAAATTCCCTTTTTCTCTGCTGGAACCCATTGTAATGATACCAGAATGTGAGCAAACCTCATTAGTCTCCCTGCTGTTTACAAGACAGGATTTATGCTCAGCGTAGTCAATACAATGACACATGATCACAAAATGGCTAAAATCACCATCAAGACTTTAATCTGAGAATTTTTTCACCCAAACATTGGCAAATACCATTGGCACGTAAAGATACGAGAAACAATTCCATCAAACATATGTCACCCGACACCCAGCCTTCTGCACGGAGAATACCAGTAACTCTCCTCTTGTGCAGGCTGATTTCATGCAGCCTGTGGCAGTTATCTGGTATAAGGTCCGTCGCCAATTCAGTCCACTAACTAATAACTACATTCTGATGGGATCTAGCTGAAGTCAAATGTTGTTATTCCAGGTTCACTGCTTTTAGTCTCCCTGAAGACCATTTAGGCAAGCAGCTGGAAGAGCTGACTACAAAGATTCCCAGACGCAGGGAACCACTCTAGGAAAGCAGGTGAAGGCTTCTAACCAGGAAACAAGTTATCAAGGATTTGTCCTGTTGCTCCCTCAAGGAGACAGATTAACTGAGTCAGAGAGCAAGAGCATGAACACTATTGTGCTTCAGCTAGAATCCAAACATTAAAAGAATTTGTCTTGGCTGATGGGAGGAAGAGCTGTGCTGCACTGGTGGATGGGCATGTTCTGCACTGGTTGTCATCTAAACAGCAGGGCCACCTTCTCCCTCCATGTGCCTTACTAAAGCAAAACCTTTGAAAAGTGAATAGAAACAATACCAGAGACCACAATCTGGACTTCAGTACTGTCACTGCATTGCACCAGCGGAGATACTTCTCCTCCCAACAGAAAAGTACAGAGGGGAGCAACACTGCAAGCACCAGCTTCATTTGAACTTGTGCGGGCTTTCCAGCGAGGAGGGCACTGCCTCCCAAGACAGTGCTCAAGAGAGTAACACCAGAGACAACTGCTGATAAAACGACACACGAAGAGAGCAAGAGCACAAAGAAAGGGGTCCTTTCATCCACACTGTGTGTGCACGTATAGGTGAGTGCACCGAAGTGTGCAATTAATGCCGTACAGAACTGTAGAAATGCATCCACACAGGACGCCGGCTCTGAAATTCATCTCTGTTTCCATTTCCCAGAATAGTATGTACAGAAAAAGAGGTCTTATCTTCTAGTAGTCTGGCTGGTTTAGCAAGAGATCCTGCCTCTGACACTGACCTACTGTCTGAGTTAGTCATGGTTACACTCCCACAAATTTAAACTCCCCCATCTGTGAAGGAGCCTTGTCACCAGTTTACAGTGAGACTAAATCAATTAAAGGTTTCTAAATGCTTTGCTTGAAGGAGCAGAACATTAACACTTGCAATTGAGTGATGCTCACTAAAAATGTTTTAATAAATGGATTTTAAAATCATTAGGAAAGGGTTGGGCTGCCAGGACTAGGTCAGCTGCAGCACAGCTAACCCCATTTAGTGTTAGTCTCATATCACAATTTCAGATGGACAAGTGAAAAATCAGAGCTTGATTCTCACCTCTCGGGAAAACTGCACCCCATAGACACCACAAAAGACAGAAGAGGCCATTAAGTAGCTGTGGTAAAGAAAGTGTGATAAGGACAAAGAGTGAAGACCAACAAAACATCAAGGACTGATGGAAAAGGGGGTGTAGGTTTAGGCAGATGTCCTGAAAAACATGGGTGCATGTTTCTCACACCTCACAACTGTGTATCTGGAGAGAATAAAATAAACCCTTTGATTTGGAAAGGCAGGTGGTAATTTATTGGTAGTTTCTTAACTACTCAGGAATAAACTTAAAAGTATTTCTGTTACAGCTGAAAAAAACCCACATAAAGCAAATGTAAAATGTCTATGTTACCGTATGGTGGTAAGTTTCGAAAATACCCAGCGGAATCAGGACAGTTCCTTCTTGTCTGGATGTAAAAAACAGTTAAAATAGCTCCAGATTTGTTTCAAACAACAAAATAAAGTGGTTCCTTAAATAAAAGTATCGGTGTCCAACTGGCAGTTACATAAATGCATTCTCAAATGAAATTGACAGTGTAAAGAAGTATTAAAGCCAGTTTAAAACTAATTTCTATTTTAAGGACTTTCTACACTAGCAGAATGGTAAATAAGAGTGAGGTGCAATGTCATGGGAAGTGCTTTAGTGGTTGAGCTGAAAAGACTTTACAGGGTTTTTTGAGTAACTAGATCACAATTTTCATCTAGGTCACCTTATAGTTAGGAAACAAAAATGCAAATGCCTGTAAACCAGCCTAAGAAATCTTAAGTGTGAAAATGAGTGATCTGGACTGTATCACGGAGAGCAAAAAAGCCAGCCTTTTCTGAGCAGAAAGGGATGAGGATTATCAGAGGCATACTAGTTTCTAGATATAAGCTGGTAGGGAGGACAACGCGGGCTGCAGAGAGCGGGGAGTAGCTGTGTGCAAGGAATTGCATGGATATTTCTTGGAAGAGAAACATAACACATAACGCAGACCCACGGATATAGAGGCAGTGTAGATCACGAAGGGTAATACCCAGAGTGAAGTGCTCACTTTTGGATAAGAGCAAGTGACAGTCAAGTGGCAAAAGTAACGGTGTGTTAGTTCACTGAGAGCTGCACTGGCAATCGTGTCCAGGGAACATAAGAGTTTTCTGTATCCTAATCTAAACAACATTTGACACAGTCCTGTCAAGGGCTAAAAATTCTCTCTGAACCCCTGAGAAATGGTTACCACATAAATAATTTCAGCTTCATTGCAGGAGAGAAGCACATGAAGAAGCCCTGCTCTCTGGGATACTGAACTTCAAGAAGTGGACTTTTTTTTAAAAGAGGAAGTAACTTAGAAACTCCCTGCTTGAAGCTAGGAAATTAAAATCCATAGAATCAGCATGGAGGCTTAAGAATGTGAAAGAGTAAAGAAGATTTGCATTCCCAAGGCTAAAAATGGGAAGCACAAGCAAGAAAATAAATGGGGTGGTTAAGCAGGAAGATACCAGAGGAAATGCAGACAGAAAAAAGAGAGTTGAAGTGCTAACTATAAAAGGCTGCAAAACACAAAATAGAAATTAAAAATTGCTACTGAATATTCTGAAGAAAAATACCAAAAAGGTTAACACAAGTTACACAGCCAAGAGAAGCCTAAATACATAGACTAACTAACTAACTAATTAAATAAATATAGGCTGTGGGAGACTTGGTGGATTCCAAAACCTGCCTGGCTATGACAGGTATAAAAGGGAGACTGAAGATATTTCCAGGAGCGGCTGCTCATTTGGGGGGATCTTATTTGGCTATACCGAAGTACATTATATTTCTGCCCAAAATTTATTTAGAGTGAAGCCTTTACCTGTGTAAACACGTGTGTTTGGGATTTCTGTAGGGA
>NW_010390645.1:6057-8623 GCF_000710305.1 Buceros rhinoceros silvestris | reverse complement strand
GAAAGGCACTTCATGAGAGAGTTTCTGAGTCAAAACTGAGGGATTTTGAGTTATCATTGCTAGATGACCAGAGCGTGGTAAGAGGACATCCCTGGCATCCTCTTGCCGTCCAAGCTCAGCAAAGAGGCTGCAGCCTGTTCCGTGCAACACTTCTGATGGCTTTGTGACTTGCCAGATGATAGATAGATTTTTGTAACTCACTTATTTTAAATTGGGACATACTGGAAACCCACATGGAAATTAGCAAAGTATATTCTTTCTGTAAGCACACCTTCCACCTGCTGTAGGCCCCTCCACAGCTGTCCCACCAGCATCCTTTTAGATTCTGAGTTCAATTCAAAGTCTTCATTACCTATGAATCCCTCACAGATTAAGGTCTATATACTCTAGTGGTCAGTGTGGTCCTTGTATTTTAACCTCCAGCTGAGGTCAACTGAGATTGAGCTGACCTTGAAAACATTGTAATTTGGGTCACAGGAATTGTTGTGGATGGTTCTCTGCTCTGAGGTATTTTCCCATTTCAGTCCAACAAAGCTGGAATGTATTATGTTTCAAGTCATACAGTAAAAATCTAGTTCACTAGGCTCTCTGGGAAAGGAACTGACTTCACGTGAACAAGAATGAAGTCCTTTTTGTCTTTTGTCAGTTGGAGACTATTTCAGCAATGCTATCACAGCAACGCTTTGATGTGGCTTCACATATCATACTTCTAGTACTGAAGAGCTCCTAAAGCGTAGTTACATTGCGTAACTTAAAATGGATGAGTTGTGTTCATGTCACAAAGGTAGATTGCTCTTGAAAGTAACCAAAAACACTGGTCAGTAGAAAGACAAATTCTGAAATATGCAGCTTGTGTTTTGGAGAAAGAACGGTGAGGGGTATGTAATCCGAACAGGAATTCCTCTCTCCATTTGAGTAAGCAGCAGTAATGGATGGCTGGGCCCTTAGATGGCAATCATTTTTTAAACTTTATCTTTCCACACAGTACTTAGCAGTAAGTCTTCCCATAGCTATTTATGCACTTCTTTGTGCTTCAGCATGAATGCCAGTGCTTGTTTGAGGGTTCCTCATTAGAGGACTGCACAGAATTTCAACTTTTTGAAGGTTATTTTAGATGTTTACACATCTGTGCTTGTATTATATTTACATAGCTTCCTTATAATGTTGTCTCTGTTTAAATGCAATTTTTGTCTCACATTTTTTTCAGCTAACTAAAGTTGATGTTTTGGTTACTTGTTCCAGAGAGCAAGTTCTACTACTTGAAAAACCAAACAGATTAAAAATTGTGGTTCTTTTTAGAAGTGGAGAGAATCAAAACCATTTCTAAAAAATAAATAGCAAGAGGTTACAGTTCAGTCGAAGGGAAGATAGCTGCAAAACTGTAAAAGAAGAATGTGACTTTATGCGGGCTCTGACTAAAAATTTATGGTATGGACCACTGAACTCATCTTTTGTCATTTATCGCTGTAAACCTGTGAGATTTCTTGGAAGATAGTTAGTCAGATGAGGAGCCAAGATGAATCAGTGGATATAATTTATTTAGACTTTAAAAAGGCTTTTGATGATAAAGTCCTTAGCAAGAGGCTATTAAGGAAAGTTAGTAACCATATGGTGAAAGATAAAGTCCTGCCATGGATTAAAAAGTGGTTAAGAGATAAGATAAAAAGACTGGAAATAAATGGATAATTCTCCCTGGAAAGAGGTTAATAGCAAGGTGCCCCTTCATTACCATGACTAGCAATCAATATCTTGGTTCACCTGCTTTTGCAGATCATTAATAGTATGGTACATAGTTTGCAGATAAAATATTCAGACTAACCAGAGTACTGAAGAAAATAGCGCTATTGCTGAAGTTAAGAGGCATTTGGGCTACTCAAGGGTGGGTGAAATTTGCCAGAGGTAGCAAATGCAAAGCAAAGCCTGTTGGAAGGAAAGGTTCAAATTACTTTTAGGTGCTGATACGCTCCCGGTGACTTGCAGTGTCTGTGGACAGCTTACTGAAGGCAGCGGTTAATGTGCACTGTGGAGAAGGGAAGACAGACGGGTACAGTGGTGGCATTGTGTGGGGCTCCCTGGAGCAGAGTACCTTATGGCAGCAAATAACTTCAAACTGGCAGAGCCTATTAAGGTCTGTGGCGAAAAATTTTGCACTGACAGGGAGATGGACCAGCTGAGCAGAGGTCATGAAGAATTCTCTGACTGTTGGGATTTATCAGAAAATGCAGATAAAATCAAAACAGCAATTTAATATGGAAATGTACCAGGATTGATAAACTTCTGTAGGAAATCTTTCTGAAGGACAGAATGGAAAGGAGAATTAAAAGGGGTGTCAGGGTGTGGGGGTGTGTGTGCGTCAGTGTGTTCAAGACACGTTATCGCAACTCAACAGGCTGATAGTCAGGGTCAATACCTAGACAGCCATATATCTTGGATCAGATCCTTGCTCTGGCCAACATCATGAATATTCTTGGAGCAAAGACCTGAATCCTGCTTTGCCCCCATGAGTGTCCTGCCCACTGGGCTATCAAGTTGATACCTCTCAGGCCTCATGAACACTTACAAGTGA
>NW_010390645.1:5583-5921 GCF_000710305.1 Buceros rhinoceros silvestris | reverse complement strand
TGTGAGATTCTTTCCAGGGATAGCCAAAGGAGGGTAGCATCCACAGCTGGGACCTTTCCACCATCAGAAAGTTGGGATCCGTATTCAAGTTTCTGCTTTGTTTGCTTCAGAGAAGGTGCATGAATTTGGCTGCTCTTCAGCTCGGGCAAATGCTCTGATTGTTACTGATCTTCTGGGTTTGGTGTGAAATTTTTGAATTGGTATACTTGAAATCATAATATTTTTGCAAAGATAAGAAAAACACTAATTGTGTCATTCTTGTCTTTCAGTGTATCATTTGACCTTACAGGCTGGACAAAGTGAAGAAAATTTTCCCCTAGCCAGCTTGTACAGCTTGA
>NW_010390645.1:292-5380 GCF_000710305.1 Buceros rhinoceros silvestris | reverse complement strand
TTTCCCTAAAAATTCAGCACAGTAAGAAGTCACTGCTGTAAGAGTTACCTACTCAGTAACAGAGTTGTTATCTGCAGTAGGGATCTAGTTGTTGCCAGTTTCAGTCTGCTAGGTTCTGTATTTTTAATGCTCTTGAATTAACATGGTTACAGCAGCTGTACTGGAGTAAGCAAAGGCATGGGACAGGATATGCATAAGACTACAATTTTTTCTTGATCCCTCATGCAAAACCTGGGTAAATTGGGTTTGTGCAGAAGACCTTAAAGGTTTGGGAGGAAAGAAAGACTCCTATATTTAGGCTGTTAATTGGAAAGAAGTGCATAAATAGTTTGCAATTGCTATATGGGTTGATAGATTGTAATATGAACCCCAAATTATGAACACCCTAGAAGAGAATTCAAACTGTAAACATAAATACAACCGTAAACATAAATACAGTTTATATCCTAAAACTTCATATATGATCATACAGAGGGACGTATCTAGTGACCGAATCAGATGCTCTAGTGCTCTGCAACGGGGAAAAGTAGCTGTTCTTTTTGTCTGCTCTTCATGCAAACATCTCTAATTCTCTGTGCCCATCTTTTGTAACTGGACAGTGCTCACTGAGCTGACCCAAAAGGCTAGCTGATTTCTTCAGGTATCAGCCACTGAATCTGACTTCAAAAGGCATTAATGACAGGTAGAAATTACATGTATTCATCACTTACCTGAGTTTCGCCAAAGCTTGTCTTCAGTTCAAAAAATTACAAAGATCCTGCATATTATTCTAAATAAAGATTTCCTGCCTCCTATCTTAATGTATAGAATGTTATCTGGAAAACATGTAGTTGAAATTTTGGTGAGGAGAATTTATAGTTGTGTTCTGCAGCATTCAGTTCTGGGCAATGCCAAGAAAGCACAATGGGAATGAAAATACAGAAACTTAGTAACAAAACACTTCAAACCCAAATGCTTATTATGTGAGAATTGGAAACGTGTCTGTTTGTTAGTTCCTGTCTACCCAGAAGCTGTTTGCCTACATTTAACACAACCTGCTGTATGTGGCTCTCTGCTGCCTGCTGGGTAGCGTACCTGCTCTGTGCTTAGACACTGACCTGTTCGAGCCTATGGGGGCAAACCCTTTGACACAGGAAAGAAATAGCCTTGTCAGCCAGTTCACAGGCTATTACTGCAGAAATGTTCCTGTACCTCTTCCCTGCCACAGCGCTGTAACTTCACCCCTTTAAAGCACCTTGTCATAAAAAGCTCTCAAAATCACAGTTCTTCAGCTTTTCCTTATGCTAAAGTTCTTCAACTCCTCCTCAGGTTTAAATCAGTTGGCATGCAAGAAACAAAATGTAAACCACCCAGCTGGATTAATGTCCCCAACATGATGCAAACAGAATGTTTGTTCACTCAGTTACACGATGGAGTGACAGAGCTACGCCAGGACAGAACCGCAGGGATCCTCCTTTCATACCAAGCTGTCTTTTAAAGTCAGAGACTTACTAAAATGCTGTGAAAATACACTGTAAAGCAGACTGGATAATGCCATAACAAAGCAAGGGTAGACATATCCTGTAGAAACACCCTTAGTCCCTCAAACGGAGACAGGAGGAAAATGCTGCAAAGGGCTCAATCCATTGGACTGATTCCACATCTACTGTCTGATACTTGGGGGATGCTCAAGTCTCGGGAGGGAGAATGGGGTTTCGTGGAGCATGAAAGAGGGATGCATCAGTATAACCCTAAGCTGAGAACCCGCTGACCACTCTCAGAAGCTGTAGGTTCTCAGAGCCATCACCTCAGGGCTGTGCTTACTGTACAAAACATGCTCATAACGTGTCCTCGCTGGAAATCATGCTACAGGTTATCTCACACATTGATGCCTCTGGAGCAGCCTGTTCTGGGAGAGTTTCTGGCATAAAGGTGACATCTGGAGAAGCATGACCTGTTGCCAGGGAGAGGGCTGGGTCCCCTTCCTATCTACATGCCCCTTACGTACAGAGCACAGCACTGCCAACACGCTCCTGGGGAGGGCTTGCTGTGCCGCAGGGCTGTAGAATAACCTAATTCCATGCAATACTGGAAGATCCACTGTTCTGCAGATGCAGTCCCTCTCCAAATCTTCATGTTAGTGGTAGAGCATTAAGGAGCCATCACAACAAAGAGAGATAATCTTGGATTTAGCAGTTTTAGTACTTGCCAGCCACACAGGAAAGCTCTAACCTTGTGTGCTTGACCACTCATCTTCATGGCTGGTTGACAGCCTCTTCACCAATTCTTATTACACACATCTGAAACACTTTTTCACAGAGACCCTGCCAAGGTATTAGAAAGCTGGGAATAACATTTCTAATGCTGTTTTTTAAGAGAAGCATGGGCTGATTCCCAGTACTGCTGAACGTGTTACATAAAACCATGGCATCATGTAATTTTCATCACTAAATGTATTTTTACTATTCAATGGAAAACTGCGTTGCCTCTGTGCACTACATCAGGTGTACAGATCAGAAGGACTTAACAGTTTTCTGCTCACTTCAGTAAACCTACCAGAGGAATATTTCACAGGTTTCAATAATTCTTCTAAATAATCAAGTAAACGAAAATTACATGGTTACTATTTGTTTTATCTCTGTTCTGGGGAGGAGCTCACATAGTAATTCCAAGAGTAATGTAGTGTTTTAACAATTAATGAATAATAAAATTACTTTTTTTTTCTGGTATGTACTACAGATCTTTAACAAACATCTTTTAGGAATCTCTGGAATTTTAACATGTTCTAGCCTAAAAAAAATTTTTTCTAATTTTAGAATTCCAGAAATGGGATTTAGTTGACAAAACGTATTTTAAAATTACTTCGCTTAGTTTCAGTGTTCACAGATACCTCTATTTTTATGAAGAAATAACTCCCAAATGGTTTTACATTCAGAAACAGCTATGATAAAGAGTTCAAGAATTCCACGTCCTGGTTGTCTATTCAGAATGCTCAGCTAAGAAGCAGGAGAGAGGCTGCTAGGAATGCTTACAGATGTCTGATTTTACAAGGTTTGGGGATGGTGGAGGGGTTTGGTTTTGTTTTGTTTTTGCTGAAGTGTTTCAGCCTAATGTTATTTATTGTTTGTGGAAGTTGTTCGTCATTTCAGACATGAAGTAATCACTCCCACAAAAGAAAGAATCAAGTTACAATCCATTATTTCATTTTTGATTGTTTTTCTTTGTAATAGGTGGGAAAGTGGATCCTGGATAAAAGTCCTGCCCAAGACAGGACTCCAAGCTGAAGACTCCAGAAGGAGGGAAGAGTGAGACAGAGGATAAGCCAAGTGAAATATTCGATACCTGCCCTAAACCAAATTTCTCTCAAAAGCAACCAGGAGTTACCCAATGTCTCAAAGCCAAGCTTAGAAGCAGCATGTTGCCATTGTTTTTGGCTTAATATTGAAATAAAAATAACTTCCTTTTACTTTTTCCATTAGTATAAAACATGTAACATCTTACACATTTCTGAGGTGACGGCACTATACATTCTGAGTTATTAAGGGTTACCCTCCAGCTTAGGTTCTCATAGATAGGAAGATATGGCTGCTGCTGACTGTTACCTTTTTCAGAGACTTTTAGAACCAGTTCTCTAGTTTTAGATCAGAGAAACACAAGTACACTTTACTATGCAAACTGACTGTGATCCTCCTCTCCTGTACTATCCACCGAACACTCCGGAAGCATATTTCACAGTGAAACCGGCAATAAACAAAATTAATGCCAAATACTATTTACACAGTATCATTGCTCCCAAAGTGTAACGGCACACAAGATCAAATAACTGCATTCCTGATTTATTTAAGCTATTTTCAAAGAAATTGTAGGCAAGAAACCATATGCCTCTTTTATTTTGCATTAAAATGCAATGAAATCTAAAATAGTTGACTTTCTTCTGAAACATTCTTCTAGAACATGGAATTGCTGTAACAAATTAGAGGACAAATTAGTTTTGGCACCCACTTAAAAAAGAAAAGATGAAAAGCTTTTAAAGTGATGATATGGAGGAAAAAATTTACACTACATCAGCCAAAATGAGTTTCCTACCAGCTTTAAAGCTCCTGGAGTTGTATTTCCAGTAGATAAAAATGTTACCACCTTTTTCCAGTGCTGATGTGCTTTTTTTCCTACTAAGTTACTCAGTAATTAGAAACAAAGTCTGACACATTGTAATCTGTTTGTACAATACGTTTGAAACTTCTCCCATAGAAATGAAAACTTTCTTTAACTAGAGATTCTAAGATTCAAAATCCATAAACGAATTTAAAAATTCAAATTGCCTTTACAAACAAATGGCTTAAAGCCCATTTTAATTGTCAGAAACAATTGAGTCCCATAATACCCCATAGAAAACCAGCAGATTTTTCTACACTGACCCAATGAGTTTGCTTTTAACCCTCTCTTTATGAAAATTAATCTTAAAGGTTAGTAGGAAAAAATATGCCCTCTTGAAATATTGATCAGGGTTGTATTCAGGTATCACGGAAGTTAGTAGAAAGACCTGTTCCAGTGCTGTAACAACCTGGTAATACTAAAACTCCTCCAGGAATTGTAAAAGGGTCCCCTGGGCACACAGGGTAATTCAAGAAAGAAAACATTTTTATTTTCTGATTGAGATACACAGGTACGCAGAGTAACTTCCTCTGAAGTACATCTACAGCAGCTGAAACATTTTAGAGAACTACTGATTTTGCACTGAAATAAACCCCAGCAGCTCTGTAGAAAATATGTTTAAAGAGAAGAAGTAGGAAAGCCGGTCCCATCAGATGTGATTTGCTTTTCTGTTAGCCTGTGGTTTCTCAGATGATTACAGGGTAAAAATCGGTTTCCTTTAGTACAGATTCAAGGCAGTCTTTTAGTAGTTTTTATCTCAGCGCTCAAGTTGATTATGGCAGAATCAAACCGATTTAAGCAAAATCCCCCCTTTTGGAGGGAAAGCCACGAATTTCCCTGCCAGAACAAACGAACACAACTTACCTTGGTGTATTTGATTTCAAGGTTGAGAGTGGGAGAAGGCAGCAGATGCAGAGATGCCATCAGAGCTGCAGGATCTGCCTTCAGCTCCCCTGG
>NW_010390645.1:0-208 GCF_000710305.1 Buceros rhinoceros silvestris | reverse complement strand
AGCTGTAGGATCTGCCTTCAGCTCCCCTGTCATCTCAATTTTACTGGAAGTCATAGTCTTGGGGGGTTTTATAGTACCACCGAGCCCCCCGCGCTGACCTGGTGATGTTTTGGGCTGGTGTCCCCCCCCCTCGAAAGACCAGCGCTGAAGACGTTGCTCTCGTCCTCTGTATATAGGCAGGTGTCAAGCCGGGTCTCTTCTTATTGGA
>NW_010390644.1:994-3329 GCF_000710305.1 Buceros rhinoceros silvestris | reverse complement strand
CCCCACAGTCCCCCGCCGGCGCTCCGCTTCTCAGAGTTCTGCCTCCCGCTCCCCGGGGATCCGCGGGGAACGCACCGGCGACGAGGTCAGCCCCCCCCTCTAGCTCAGCGCCGCGGAGGGCTGTCGTGCTGAAGAGGGCAACAACCGCGGGGCAAAAGCAATGATACAACCCCCCACACGCACCACAGACAAAATTATATTAAAAAAAAATAGTGGGGTTTAGGGGTGGGAAGGAAAAGGAAAACCAGCTTTGACAGAGTCGCCGCCAGAATTTCTTAATTACAACGAGCTAGGAAAGTTCTGTCTGGCAGCAGAGCCCAGATAAATCGCCGCCTAACATTTGGGCAGGGAAAGAAGTGACATAAGGCTAGAGCTTTTTTTTTTTTTTTTTTTTTTTTTTTTTTTTTTTTTTTTTTTTTTTTTTTTTTTTTTTTTTTTTTTTTTTTTTTGGCAAATGAGTTATGCGCAAAAAAAAAAAAAATCTAGTAAAATCGATAAATGGAAGATCGGCAGAAGGCTGGTGCTTTTGAACGGACTCTAAGCCTGGTCTTGGGAAAGGGACTTTGGGCTGCAGCGGTTTCCAACGTGTTGATCAAACAGAAAAGCCTGTAACTCCTGATCGGGCAGCTTGTTTAGTTAAAAGCTGAGGGAGGACACAAAAGCTGCTCTAAAACTTTTTTTATAAAACACAAGAACAACTGCTAGGAGATAGAAGGAGGGGAATATATATATAAAAGCCTGATGGGTGCTTTGTCTAGAGACCCTCTTTCTCCAAAGCTAATTAAGCAATAATGATTCTAGACTGATGTTCTGATCGGTATCTCTCATACCTTTTATTACTTTTTCTCTGCCTCATGTTTTCCGTTTCCTTTATCATTGGAGATGTTATCGAAGTGACCGTAGTGGCTTGCCGCAGAGACTGTCACAGTTGCAGTGTAGCCTGCATTATATATTGGAAAGCTCCTCCACAAATAAGGACAGTGCAAGGAAACACAACCCTGTTTGCAAGACAATATATACTTTTCCAGCCCTGACAATGCCCGCTTCTTCTTCACATCAAGGCAAATGCTGAGGCAAAATAGTACTGGAGAACCACTGCAGAAACTGGGTGGATCTCCAGGCTGCACCCCGCAGATGCTGTGTCCCGAGTGGCAGGGCTATGCTGCACCGTGTGCCCACGGCCTGTCTTACATTTAAACATCCACAATGGAGACACGTTATTTCCTTAGGACAATACGACATATACGGGGGTGTGTGTATGCATATATGGATACAGATGTCCATCAGTCATTTTAGTTACAAGCATGTGTGTGTGTACATGTAAGATGTATGTGTATATACATCAGTTCTACATCTGGACTAGCTTTTCACTTTCGTACTCAGTTTACACCCAGACGCACACGGATATCTGTATATCCTTCTATAAATGTACGTCTGTGTTTCTGTTCTCCATGCACGTCCGCTCGCCGGGTCCAGCTCTGCACTCCTCGCCCTGCCGAAGCGGGGCTGGCGCCCAGCTTCTCCTTTGGTATTTCCCCGTCGAAGAGGGTACCGCAGCGAGCTGATCCTTACTGGGCGGCCTCCTCCGCGGAGCCTGCCACCTCCTAGCAGAGCTGTCCACGCCGGGAGCCCGCAGACGCGCGAAAGCCAGCAAAGCCTCGGGCCCCAGCCAGCTCCCGTGTCCAGACAGCACCTCCGAGCGCGAGCTCATTGTCACCCTTCCTCCGCGCTGGGACCGCTCGGATTCATCTCGTCCCTTCTCCCCAGGCGTTTGGCTGTTTCCCCACAGAGAAGCTTTTTCTCCCTCTTTCCCCCCGCAGTGCTTCCCCCCTAAGGCATCTCCGCCGCCTCTGCAGTGGGGCCGGAGAGAGCACTGAGATGCCGCAGAAATTGGACTTGCGGTTCTTGCTGCCTCCTTTCGCACACTCCTCCATCTCTATCTTTCTCTTTCTTTAATTTATGACCTCTCAGCTCCTGTTGACACAGTTTTCCACACTGCCTGTGTTGTAGGATTGCATTGTAATATACTCCGAATCAGTCCAGACTGCAGCCAACACACGTAAGAGTGGGTATTTGATATTTCACAGCTATTTAGTAAGGTTCGGCTCCATTTGAAGATGACAACATTTCTCCTCGCCTCCAAGTAACCCATGAATTACAGCTTGAGATCCGTTTTCCTTTTGAAATGTCTTCAAGCTCACCAAAGCGAACAGCTAAATAGCTACGGGGAGATTTCCCTCCTGGCCTGCCCGTTCAACAAACATTTAACTATTCCCTTTTGATAACTAAACCTGCTTTCCGCAGATGATGCTCTTTTTTATTGCAGAAGCAGGAA
>NW_010390644.1:0-875 GCF_000710305.1 Buceros rhinoceros silvestris | reverse complement strand
CAGGAATGCATCAAAATATTTGTATATTTGTTAGTAAAAGCTAGAAAATAAGCTCTGAACATGCTGTAAAAAAAATATTGTTACTTACCAATCAGACCAGTTAAACACGCATGAAACCGATTTCAGGAGCGTTAAGTCATTCGGGTGAATACTGATCGAGGTGCGTGGGCGCAGACAGCAAGCTGGAAAAGAATCAGTTAGAGTCGGGTTTATTGTTAGTGTCTCAAAGCCATTCCTTCTGGAAGAAAACACCGTCTCTGGCCAAACCCTGAACTCTCCGTTCCCTCCGTAAGCCAGCAGCCGCGAAGCCGAAGCCAGCTTCTGCTCACTTGGATCGCAAGCAAGCCCGGGTGACAGACAAGGCAGAGTAACTTCGTCTCCCTCCTCACGGGAACGAGTGGTCCCGTTGCGTGTATTAACCAGCAACAGCAGCATGAGCCGGAGCGCTGCTGGGTCATGCCTGTTGCACTGGGCAATCGGTACAGTGCCCTCCGAAGAGGGTTTATTTGTTCCGCTACCGGACCGGCACGAAGCACTTTGCGTAGGCAATCTCGGTGCGTATCAAGCAAGCTCTCATATAGATTTTTGCCAAGAAATTCTTTGGATCCATACTGTACCTGGTTTGAGATTATCCGGTATTTGATTTTTAATGAGTTTGCTGGGTTTTTGTTTGTGGGGTTTTAGGGGTTTTCTTTTCCTTTTTTTGAAGCAGATTTTACAATAAGGCATCTGCTAAACACTTGCATTAACCTCTGCCTCCATGATAATTTTTCCCCCCTTGTTTTAATTACATTATGGATGCGGAGGGGCAGCCAATCCTAAAAGAGGAGCTCGGCAATTAGCAGAGCGAACATCAAAAAGTTTTATTGCAGAGG
>NW_010390643.1:0-347 GCF_000710305.1 Buceros rhinoceros silvestris | reverse complement strand
CGTGTGACCACGCAGAGACACCGAAGAAGAAGAAAACACAGAGGAAGAGAATTTATTTCAGGGGCAGGCGAGGGAGGAAAGGCTGGAGGCGCCAGAGCTCTCAGTGCCCTCGTTCCCCACGCTGCCAGCCCTCGCCTCCCACCTGGGCAAAGTGAAGATATCAAGAAAAAGGCTCCAAATCGGATTGACACCCCCCCACCCCCTTAATAAAGTTTATTATCAGCCGGGCTCTAATCCTTTTAAATCCCCCACGCGGGGGGAAGGGCCGGGATTAGGGAAGGGCCGCGTAATCACAATGAATTTGTTACAGGGGGATTTAGGCAGCGCCGGGAGAGCAGATGGCGCCG
>NW_010390642.1:10061-10422 GCF_000710305.1 Buceros rhinoceros silvestris | reverse complement strand
GCCCTCCTCCCGCGGCGCTCCCGGTCCCAGCGCAGACGCTCCGCCGGAGGCGGTAAAGGCGTCTCCGCGCTCTCCCTGCGCTCGGTCTCTCCTCGGTGAGTGGAAATGCACGTTCTTGCGGGCGTCTCCTACCTCACGTTCGAAATCTTCCCTTTCCAGAAAACACGAGCCCTGTCTGCAGGAAACGATGGGTTCCACGTTTATCCCCGCGCCTCCCCGGTCCCTGCATCGCCCCCCGTGACCCCCGGCACCCGGGAGCCTGTCCTCGCTCCGCAGGAGAGGCGCCAGCCTGGGTGAACAGGAAGAGCACGGCACAAATGAATAACTGAGCTTGGTCGTCCCCAGTCGCTGCAGTCACCGT
>NW_010390642.1:9265-9921 GCF_000710305.1 Buceros rhinoceros silvestris | reverse complement strand
GGTAACCCGGGAACAGCTGGACGCTCGGAGGAGCAGCAGCGGGAGCCCAGCCGGCTCCGGACAGGAGGGCGACCAGGAAGAGGTCCCTCAGTCGAGTCATCTCCTTTCGGAAGGTACACCTTGGTTGTATCTCCCAGCTTTCAAATCCCATTGTCTTTGTTAAAACTAGTAGCTCTCAGAGACCACCACAACTCTCCAGCCTGCACTAATCACCCAGCAGTGACAGGGCAGCCGAGCACCAGCACGCTGAGCCACAGTGGCTGAGGGTCTTCACAACCCCCCAGAACAGCTGCCTTCTCCCGGAATGGACAAGCAGACTGGAGTCACCAGCACGGCAGGTCTTGGGGGAGGGGGAGTTCTGGGGGTTTGGGGTTTTTTTGTTTTTTAGGCAGAGGTGAAATCCCAAAGGCTTTCAGGTCTTTGCAGTCCCAGAGCTCCAAGCTTTATTACTGTTTAACTCGGGTAATTCTGTGTGAAGATTCAGTTGATTTGTCCTAACCTACCCCCAGCTAAACAACATGCCTATACTCACCCGAGACAACCTCCTCGGTTCAAGCGTGGCTCTTAGGAGGGTGTTGGCAACCACGCTGAAGACTCAAGAACACATTCATGCAATTAAACAGCTATTAAAAACCTGTAATGCCCCCAGCCCCCAC
>NW_010390642.1:8476-9090 GCF_000710305.1 Buceros rhinoceros silvestris | reverse complement strand
CCTCCTCCCCAGCCCTTTGCTCCCCTCTTCTTCAGCAGACAGCTGGACAACAGGCGCCCTGTGGTCACAGCAGTCCCCCCCTCCCTCTGGTTCCACCCCCGCAGAACCTGCCTTCGCCAGCTTTATGCCATGCTGCCCAAGCAGTGGCCATCACCAGGGGTACTTTTTCTCCCCAGGCAAAGCAGTAAAGAACACTCCCTTTTTCAGTGCTTCAAATAAAGACCTGCCAACAGTCCATGGACTTCAGTGTTTTCACTGACAATCTTCATTTTCTCCCTCAACTATGGCTCAACATTTTCTGCAGGCTTTGAACATCAAACCCAGGCTGAAAATTTCAGTTCATCTAATTGTTAGGGAACTCCAGTCTGCTATCGCAACCTGACCAGAGCTTACCTTGTGACACAGCAACTGCAAATGTCTCAATTCTCTTGGACACACTCACTGTAGTCACCAAGTCTCCTGAAACCCCCAAATTACCATGTAATAGGCCTGGATTTATAGTTCCAAAGGCTCCCAGGTAAGACTCTCGCCGCTCTCTGTGAGCCTCACCCACACGTTAGAGCCTGCTGAAAGCCAGAAGGGGACCTTGTGCCTCAGCCCACAGCCTGAAGGGG
>NW_010390642.1:0-8376 GCF_000710305.1 Buceros rhinoceros silvestris | reverse complement strand
CCTGCATGACCTCACCCCATTTAATGGCCTTGCTCCCAAAGTAACTGATCAACATGATGTGGAGCTGGCTGGTTTCATTGCAGGCCTGGACAAGGAGCAGTGCCATTCAGTTTGACTCAAGCACAGCTGTGGATGATCAGCCTGGCTGTCCTTCCCCCCAACAAGACACCCCACATTCATAGACACCACAAGCCATTTTTTCACTGCTACAGCAGACCCTGCCTGTGGAAAACACGCTGGGGCTCCAAAGTCAGGGTGAAGATGCAAACGCCAAGTGACTGGAAAACACCAGCCCTGGTGGTAACCAGGTAGAGCCCACGCGCTCTGTGAGAGGGCCTGCTCCAGGCTGGGAACTCGCTGTTACCTTCAGTAAGCTTCATGCCTTCCTCAGCAGTTCTAAAGAAGTGCTTCAGCTGCATCAGCATGAGTGAACATGGCCAGTTCGAGCCCACAAGAGACACAGTCCTCCTCCAGCCTGCTGGATACTTCACTGTACTCATAGTGTGATGCTACCAGGTGGAAACTGCACGTATAGACAACGCAAAAGAAAAGTCCAAACTAAAGACTTGTTACACCTCCATATACCCCTTTTTAATATGTTTTGCACTGTGTACATGAAATAAACAGAAGGAACTTTAGCCAAACTCCCCTTCCTCCTCCAGCTTTATTGATAGTTTAAAATTACATTTTCTATGTTCTAGGACTTCAATTGCTTTTACCATCTTACTTTAAAAACTGATTACAAGCAAATGAAACTCAGTTGTCTAAGTGATATAGTATACAAAAATAACATCTGGATTTCTGTGAAAATGCATTTATTTGCAACTCCTGAATAGCTCCAAATTGTTTATGCTATGAGCACTGATGTCTGGGTTTCAGATTTACTTTGATGTATTTATCCAAAAGCTTTCCATTACGTTCTCTATCTCCAACATGGACATTCGTTGTCTGAATTACTGTTGCTTTTAAGTTTATTCCTGATTTCTCTCTCTCTCATGGCCATTAACAGGCATGTGCATCGTTGTTTATTTACTCCCGCTCTATGCTCTAGGTAGGGCCTGATACAGATATTGGTGTTAACAGCTACTGAGGTCAGACAATCCAAGGCCATTGTAATAAAATTAAAGTTATGAGGAAGTTTAGACACTTCCCGAATTTCCTTCCTCCTGCACAGGATCACTTCCCTGTAACCCAGAGAGGGTTTGCTGGTCTGACTCAACTCTTCCCACTCATCAATCCCTATTCACCAGTGGCACGGAAAGGGGGTTCTTTAACAAAGCATTATACATAACACCTCTACCAAACTAAACATAAACATTTTTGTAGTTAAATGCAGAAAGTTGATTTTTCCACCCCTTTCCTCCTTTTACACGGCAAGTAAAGCTCACTGGCCTGGGAGTAGCCTCTATCTGCCAACCTTTGGCCAGTGAAGAGGATTCAGAGAAAAATAATACAACCATCAATCAGAAAAAGGAGGGGCGACAAAGGAAAATAATTAGGCTGTAGCTTCAATTGTGCATTCCCGTGCAAGGTGCCCTGACTCGCCGCAGCGGTAGCAGTTGACTTCACTGGTCTTGCTGCAGTTGATGGCTACATGGCCAGTCTCACCACATCTGGAAAAAACCAAATGATTCATCACCACTGCCTGCAGCAATTCCTCAGAACAGCAATCCCACCCCATCCAGTATATCAGTATCTACAGAAATTTCCTGAAGCACCAGTCTTGTCCTGCGGACTTCTGCTTCAGTGTCCGAACTCTTTCGACATGAGGCAAGCTTTTGTTTTCAGAAGAACCAGGCACTGCTCTCCAACTGGTCAACTCGCATTAATTACCATGTACCCAACCACCATGCACCAAACACAGAAGGGGTGGTGGTGTTTGGTTTTTATTACTGTGTGTCAGGTTTTGCCTGCTCCGATGCTGCTGTCTGCATTTCAGCTTTGTTTTAAAGCATCGTTAATTGTAACTCAAACGCACCACATTCTCTCTCCTTCCTCCTCAGGAGGGAACCTCGCTGGGGGTGAAGAATACTGTCCTCAGACACATGCTGTTTCTGCTATCAGTCTGCATTCAAAAAACAGGCAGCACTTTGAAGCTGCCATTTCCAACTGATTTAACATCCGCTTCTATGTGCGGTTCCTCTAACAAGGACACCTGAAGTACGTTCCTGCTGGGGCTGGCTGGGCCAGTCAGCTCATTTGTACAGCTGGACTTTGTCAGCTGCAGCTTCAGATTCCCAGTAGGCCTCAGTTTTGTACAGCAGTAGGTAAGTGTTTAAAGAAACAAGCTATGTGCTCCAAGGTGAAGCTTCAGTTCCTAACCAAGATTAGAAACAGAACGCACCCATCACTGCTTCTGCAGCTGCCTTGTGCCGGCTCTTACCTATAGCATTTCACTTTGGTGCAGTCTTTCTGAATGTGTCCAAACTCTCCACATGAATAGCACTTCTGCTCGTCTGCATGGTCGCAGTCCCGAGCCAGGTGGCCGGGCTTGCCACAGTTGTAGCAGCACTGCTCTCTCTCCCGCTTCGGCTCCTTGCAGTCCTTCGCAATGTGGCCACCTCTACCGCAGTTATAGCAGGCTTCCACAATAAGAAAAACATACCAAACAAGACTATAAAATCTTGTTAGAGCAAGGTGTAGCATGCTTCTAAGGAAGGACAGACAACTTGTTTCCAGAGAATTATAAGCAGTGCACTGCATCCTCCTCCTCAACCACAGATTTCCAACCATGCAGTTGAGGAGGTAGAATATTTAGTGATACTTACCATCCTCCTGAAGATCACAGTCCTTGGCAAGATGGCCGGACTCACCACAGCGGTAACAGATGTCCGGGAGAGATGAAGACATGAACTGGAAACCTGCTTGAAATGGGTAACAGGAGAAAAAAGGCTTTAGTTCAGAATATTCTCAAGTTAATCAAGGACACTGCCAGCTGAACTGACAAGCTGGCTTCACTCTGAGACCCCTAGCAGAATTCTCACACAGGAGTAAGAACCAGCCACACTGTGTCCCAACCTCTTGAGGCTAACAAAGCCACTTTTACATCTCATTCAGAGCAGAGATCTCACTACACAAATACACTGGAAAGCACAGCATCACCCACCTCTACCACGGCTTCTCATCCCACGACCACGGCCAATCCCAGTCGGGCACTCCCGAGCCCAGTGGCCAGTGCGTCCACACTTGAAGCATTCGTTGCTGCTCATGGCTGCAGATTACCTGCCTAAGGAAGACACAGACTGTTTTAGAACACCTTCTCCTCTCCCAACCAAAGTCTACATTAAAATAAGAGCTTTAGAGGTTTCCCACCATCCTGGCAGAGACATTGAAAACACAACTCAAAACTTCCTTGTACAGAATCTGATAATGACTATTAAAACCACTGTAGAGGAAAAGTTTGTCTCTGCTTTGCTTGCAGTAGGGCAGCTGCGAACAGCCACGGAAACAGTGTACTATAGAGCTTCTCCTCTAACTAGTTTTTGTAGCCAGTCTTTGCTTCAAAAAACTTACAAAATGCTTAGGGTGGAAAGCACCCCTTTACCTACTGTCTTACCAGCCTCTGAGTTGACCTCAAAAGTCAGCTACATCTCTCTACAAATTATTTCTTCCTTGTAGTTATTATGCTTTCTCTTGAAGTGCCTGACTGGCAGCAACTACATTTATTGACTAATGTAGTTTCTTTATGGAAGCTAATTGTAATAATAGGCAGTATTAAACCTAGAGCCTCTAAAAGCATCCTAGCTAAACATTTGAAGACTTAATCTCATTAATTCTTTCGCGACCTAAACGGCCATTAAACTCTGAGAAACAAGAACTGCCACTTTAACACATTAACCTATATCTCAGGATGCAGAACTCACTCCCAGGTTTACGTGAAAGAAAATATTTAAGACATTTGGCTTCCCTAAAGACTCCAGACACTTGCCAGGTATCTAAGGCTACGCAGCAGACAGGCATGCCTGTCCAGGACAGCACAAACTGCTGCTTTTGCCCGCACTGGGGAGCAGAGGGATGCATTCATTGAGCAGAAAGCCAGCCTGCCACAGGCCACAGAAGCAGTGGTCAGGGTGGGGTAAGTCAGACGGACTGTGGTCATAGTACTGTAACTCCCCAAAGCTGTAAGAGTTATGCAAGTCTTGTAGAACTAGAAAGAAAAGAACAAGGAAGTTAACCATTTAACTTTGAGGTTTTTTTAGAAGTGCGCCTTAAGACAAGTTTGATGCACAGGAGTTTAAAAATACACACACCAAGCTTTGTTTGATGAAGTCTCCTGAAGTTTAAATACTTCACATGCTCTCTCCCAATTCATTATTCTTAACTCAACCGAAGTAGAATTGTTATCTGGTGTGTTTGGTCAGTTTACCTCTACACCATCAAGACAATCCTCCTGTAACCATAGAACTGATGTTACAAACTGCTTCCCTCCCCTCCAAACCACCCAGCATTCTCAACTACCAGGAACGTTCACGAGTTGTGTCTTGAAGAAAGCCACTACAGAAGCAGTAACAGTAACACAGGTCCTCAAAAAAGGAACCGGAATTGCCATCCTGACATTTAGCTCTGAAATGGAGAGTGTATACCTAAATGTGAATTTTTATTTAGAGCTATTTTTAAAGTACTCTAATCTCAAACAAATTTTCTGTGGCTTTTTAGGCACTCCTCTCTCACAGTTCCTCTCTCTCCAATCATCTTCAGCAGAGAAGAGACCACCCATTCTGCCAACCACAGATGCAGCCTCAGAATTCGAAGTACAAGAGGTTCCAGCTTTAGTATGCTACTGCTGTAATCCCGTATCTACCTTCCAGCTGGATGAGATGATGGTATTTGCTCTTAAAAATGAAGTTCTGCAATGAACAGATGCAAGACCTTAATAAAGGTGTTAACAAGAATAAAACTGGATGTCTGAGCAATTAAGAGATACACTTGGATTTGACACATAATGCAGTCTTCTCTGCTCCACCTTGGCGTTCAAGATTTCAAGCTATCTTACTAGCACAGCCAAGGGTGAAGAGCTGTCTGTGGCAGTGGCAGCAGCTGGCACTCGGTGCGCTATTGTTTATGCCTGTTTGCATAGCAACCATGCTGACACTGCAGAGCAGAAAAACACGGCAAAGCCAACTGCAGGAGCTGGGCTTGAGCACAAGAGTTGATGCTGCTTTTCATTTCAAGAGGGACAATATGGGGTCTCTGAATTATTTTCCAAGAGATTCTTCACTCAATTTGCAACTCTTACAAAAATAAGTCTTCACATTGAAACATTACAGAACAGCAACTTAAGACCTGTTAAAAAGAGCAAAATAGTACTACAACACATCTTCAGATACTGGCAACCACCAGACTTTCACTCCAAATGATGACTACAGCATGAAGTGACAGGACTGAACACTCCTGGCAGTAACCCACAAGAAGAACCGAACAGAACCAGTGAGGTTAAATGTTTGTCTGTTACCATGTGTTAATGAGTGGGTTAGACCTGACGAAAACCTGAAGGTTCTTCTCCTCTGGTATATAGCAAATTGGGAGTAAGATTACACAAACTGAGTATGAAATCTGAAGTCAAAAAACGGTCTGAGCACAACTATTCTTCAAGACTATTTGAGAAAGATGCATTTAAAACACTGTTCCGTCTTCAGATACTTTAAGATACCTGAAGTATTTGAAAGTACCAAACAGTTTGCCTGGAATTTCTCTTCACCAGTACTTTAATGTTTAACTTCTGCATTCTTCCTGTAAAGGATCTGAAACTTAACACAAGTTCACCAGCCAAAGGTGGATACAGCTGACACTAGACTGACTCACCCCACATTTTAAGAAGCCTCAGACAGGACAGTAGTCCTCACCAGTAGAAACTGTTTTAAAAACCAATACAAGGATTTATTTTTCAGGCAAAGCTCACAGCCAGCTTTAAGGAGAAGGCTAGTTCAGAAGAAACGTCCATACACGAAGAGAGCTTCCAAGCCGGGTGAACACCACTACAGTTTTCAGTTACTTCCAAGAAAAAAAAAAAAAAAAAAAAAAAGAAAAGTATGGTAAAAACCACCCATGTTCAAATTCTCCTCTATTAGTCAATGCTCCTCCATTTTGCCATCAGGCAAGTTTCCAGCAGCTCCCTTTATCTATCAAGGCCACCTTAAGAAAGCCTTGTGAAAGAAGGCCACTTGTTTCAGTCTCCTTGGAAAGTTTTCACTCAGCCTCATCTATCAGTGTTTTTCACAGCTCAGATGTGTTACACAAAGCAGCCTGCTCTCTCTCCCCGTTACATTCCAAAACTAGATTTTTACCTCACCAGGACAGGACAAGTAATAAAGCAAAGTATAAATTACAGCTTTATCTAGCATTTGTGAGCCACGTCCAGTTCTGCAAGACAGACTAAGGCACTGCCTCACAAAGAGGCACTAGATTCCAAAAACTGGAAAGAAACTCAACTCTAGTTGCCTCAAACCTTTCTTTTAAAGAGAGAGTAGCAATTTACCTGAACTTCTACAGAGCTCCAAAACTGTACTGTGAAGCTGAAGTAAATCACCTTGCAGCTATTTGGCAAAATATGATCAATGAATATTAAACTTTGTTCAGTACAGTTACTAGCATTCTGCTGAAGATCATGGGCTAACAACAGCTCAAAGACCCAAGCAAGAGGTGCTTGATGATGGAAAGAACTACCACTAAGCTCCACTGTAACACTATCTTATGCTTTTAGCCTAGATGCCCTCTGAGGAAGAAGTTTGACTTAAACAAAAGTAAAATTAACTTGGGCTCCTCACAGAAGGAAGAAAGCCAAACCCCACCTCTAAGATTCCACACACTTTTTCTGGAAGCAGTTCCTTAGAATCCAACAGCCCGATGTAACAGGCAATTATCTTCATTATACTTACCGGGAACTTCTTTTGATCTACAAGTATCATTTCCATTCAGCATTAATAGGACTTCCCTCCTCCAGTCAAAGGATAGACTAGGTAATAGCCTCTGCTAAAGCTGGCAGACTGAAGGGCTCTTTGGCAAGTCAGCTGTCTCAGAGAGACACCAAGAGGTTGAGAAATCAGCAGTTTCTTTCCAGGCTGTTGGTGACCAGTGTACAACACCGAACCTGAATTTGACAAGTCAGCCCAGAGGCAGCCAGAACATGGCAAAACTCCCGTGAAACAGGAAGCACAGCTTTGCTTTCCTGCAAGATAAAGACATGCAAAGGCAAAAAGGCCTGCTAACAGAAGTGTTCACATTTAGTTTCAAGAGAGAACTCAAAATATTACTAATTTAAAAGAGAAATGCTACCAGTGAAGAGTTTTCAGAAGCGTGTTTTAAGAATTCTTGAACACAGGACACTTGACTGTCAGCAAAACTGCTCAATACTCAGCTGGTTGAATTTCGACATCTGCAACCTGAACACATGCTACCAAGAGAGTTATTGACAGTCCCACCTCTGGCTTTTGTCCTCACTAGAAAAGACACATAATTAAGTTTTCTAACCACCAGGTAACGATACCCCAGTTCCGAAAGGAAGCAGTTTGAAACTTCAGGAAAACCTGCAGAGTGAAAAGCCAAGCCCTATGCTCCTTTTGGGTCCCCTCAATACATTCCAAGCTGATCCAAGAATGCTGAATATTAACTAAAACTCAAGAACCTGGATCCCTACTGAGAGGCCAGAAAACAGGGCAAAAGACAACATGACTTTGAATAGACTAGCAATTCTTGGATAGCTTTTGTTGACACAAATCAGGAGAGCAAAAGTTTATCAAAAAACTGACTCTGTAGCACTTCCTGCCTCTCCATACTAGTTACAGAAACTACAGATTACCTACCAAATCTGCGAGTTCTACCACCTTCCCCTTTTATTTTTTTAATGGGTGTCTGCACACAGTTTTGAAGCTATAGAGAAGTAAACAACATCAGCATCACATTAATTTTTTAGTATTAAATTCAGACCAGACATTAACAAAGCCGGTTAAAAAAAAAAAAGGTAGCTCAAGCCTGTAACTCACGAGGCTGCTGCAGAGCCCTCATTAACTTATCTAAACTCTTCACTACGAGGACAGATGCAAGATTGTTTCTCTAGGCAAGCCTGAGCTGAGAAAAAACAAACATGGACTAGGCAACCCTAACGCTGCATGGCACTGGGATCTTATTAAGTGCCGAAATGAAAATAAAACCCACTATTAAGCTTATAATAATTTCCGGATACTATGAACCAGTAGCAGTTACTTAAGAACTATGTCTAAGAGGATCTTAAATAAAAGGCTGCTCCACTAGTCCGTGATCCATGGATGTCACAGGCTATTTTTCCTATCCATTTATAGGTCACATTTGGATTTGGAGCGGGCCACCATCCACGCCTGTGGTCGGAGACAAATAGCTGCAACACCTCGACCCTCTCGTCTC
>NW_010390641.1:2483-2835 GCF_000710305.1 Buceros rhinoceros silvestris | reverse complement strand
CCTGGTTTCATCCCTGTCTCCCTTCAGAAGAGGGAGACTCTCCCTATGGTTTAGAGCTCGTTCGATGAGCCCTGCCAGCTCCTGCACAGAGATCCTTTCCCCGCTCTGAGACAGGTACACCCTGTCACCAGCAGCCTGGTGTTGTGTGAACCAACACACTCACCCTCGAGCAGCATTTCTTGCACAAGGGAGAGGGGTTGGTGCCCACTTCAAGCACAGGAACAGCCGCAGTTTGACAAAGGCCTCTGGTTTGTTACCATAGAGAGAAAATCTGGGAGCAGAGCCTCCTGCTACCTGCAGCTCCCCCCACGGCCGCCCCATCACTGGGTCGGTCCCCCCCAGGCATGAGCTG
>NW_010390641.1:1386-2410 GCF_000710305.1 Buceros rhinoceros silvestris | reverse complement strand
GTCCGGTCCCCACCAGCCATGAGCTGTCCCAGCAGCGCTCTCAGCCAGCCTCCTGCAGCAAGCCCTGGTGCTGGCACCCCGTGCTGTGCACCTGGGGGTGGCACCCCACGCTCTACACCCAGGGCAGCAGAGAGGCTGGGGATGTAGCCCGGGTTCTGGCACTGCCTGACTCCCCTGTCCTCTCCCTCTGCAGCCGTCCTCATGGGCATCTGCCTGGTGTCAGTCACCTACGGGGCACTCGTCTGCAACATCCTGGCCATCCAGGTCAAGTATGATGACTACAAGGTCCAGCTGCGGCCGCTGGCCTTCCTCTGCATTGTGCTGTGGCGCAGCCTGGAGATCTCCACCCGCGTGGCCGTCCTCGTGCTCTTCAGCACCGTTTTCAAGCACTGGATCATCCCAATCGCCCTGGCCAACCTGCTGGTGGTCTTCTTCTTGCCCTGGGTGCAGTTCTGGCGTAGCGGCACCCGCCTACCTGACAACATCGAGAAGAACTTCAGCCGGGTGGGCACGGTGGTGGTGCTGTGCGCCTTCACGCTCCTCTATGCCAGCATCAACATGTTCTGCTGGTCGGCTGTGCAGCTCAAGCTGGCCGACCGGGACCTCATCGACAAGTCACAGAACTGGGGCCGCCTGGCTGTGTACTACGTGGCCCGGCTGGCGGAGAACACGGCCCTTGTCATCCTCTGGTACTTCTTCAAAACAGACTTCTATGAGAACATCTGCACTCCGCTGCTGGTGGTGCAGCTGCTCCTCGGCTACTGCCTGGGCATCTACTTCATGCTCCTCTTCTTCCAGTACCTGCACCCGTGCCGGCAGCTCTTCCGGCACAACGGCGCCGACTTCCTGCACTGCATCTGCTGCCGCCGGCACCCCCCAGGGACCCCTCTGTGCCTCGAGGCACCCCACGAGCCTGGCGTGAGGCACAGCATCGTCTGAGGCATGGCCAGCATCCAGCAACTCCAGCTGGCTACGGACGCGGGGATGGGCCGCGCCGGGCTGCGCCGGCAGCCGCGTACACATA
>NW_010390641.1:797-1179 GCF_000710305.1 Buceros rhinoceros silvestris | reverse complement strand
TGTCCCTGTGGGTGCCTGTGGTGGCAGCGGGTCCCCGTGTGTCCCCGTGGTGGCAGGGGGACAGGAGTGTGCCCGCCTGCCCGGGACTCTGCGCATGGACGGGAAGGACTTACGGGGTGCCCAAACCGCCTGCCGCTGCAAGCGGTGCGGTGCACAGCCCCCGGGGTGCCCCAACACCCACCACCTGCCCGCTACGGTACCCCCAGTGACCTCGGGTGCCAGCGGGACTGTTTTAAGCAGTAAAGAAACTTTGCTGTGGCTACACGTCGGGGTGCTGGCAGGTGGCTGGTGACTCACAGGGAGGGTGGGGACGGACCTCGATACCGGGGCTGGCGTGGGTGTGCACACCTCCTGCCCAAATAGCCCTCGCACTCATGGGCAC
>NW_010390641.1:0-656 GCF_000710305.1 Buceros rhinoceros silvestris | reverse complement strand
CCAGGGGGAAGTGGGGATGGAGGGGAGCCCCACGATGGAGCCAGTAAGACACAGGAGCATGGTGGGATGGGGGCCGGCCTCGTCCTGTGCCTCCACCACGCAGCCGTGGCTGTGGGCCAGGAGTAACCCAGCACCCCTGCAAGGAGCTATCCTGCCCAACCTGTTCCTCCAGGCTTGAGGCCCCGGCACTGGCTGCCGTTCCCAGCAGGAGAGCAGGGCACTGTGGAGCCGGGCACCCTGCAGCAAGGGCGCGCAGGAGGAGGGCAGTTGGTGTCAGGATGCTGATGGGACCCAGGCATCCTGGCCCCAAACCAGGAGTGTGGCCCCCCTCTTCCCAGTGCCCATTTGTGGGGTCAGCTTGGTTTGGAGTGGGGGAGGTTCTAGGCTGAGGGTGCAACGCCACTGGTGCTCAGTTTTAATCCACCTGCCCCAGAGTGGATCCCGGGTTGGATCCTGGCACCGGCGCAATGCTGTGCCACTGGGATGCTTCTCCTCCTTTGATGGTTTTCTTGTAAAGCAGGAGTAGTGACAGCTGGTGAGGAAGGGTGGGGAATGGCATCTGAGCCGGGCATAGGATGGACCTTCGGCGACTTCCTCCCACCAGGAAGTTTCTACCTTAAAAAAAAGCTCATTTTTGTCCCCAAATACCACAAAGA
>NW_010390640.1:0-5247 GCF_000710305.1 Buceros rhinoceros silvestris | reverse complement strand
TGGGAACCTACAGCGGCTGGGGCCGAGCGGGAAGGACGCAATTCGTGTGGTGTTTGCACAAAGTTAAAATAATGAGAGCTCTGGGAGGGGGGAGACAGGCTGGCAAATCCAGGGTTAGGGTCCTGCTGGCTTGAATGGGTTTCGACGAGAAAATAGGCTAATGGTTTCTTAGCCAGAGGGAGGAGTCCGTCATCTACTAGTCTATTGTTCCCTGTTAAATGAGCTGTAGATTTATTTTGCAGCGTGTAGCTCACCAATGCCTGTTTTGTCCTTAATGGCTATCACAGGTATCTGTTTTAAAAACACATTCTCTTCAAAATCAGTAGGATATTGTATTTGATCACTCGATTTATTATTTGGTCTTCATTTTTAGTAGCTGGAACCACTTCCTTTTAGTGGAAAGCCACACGCTTATATTTGAATATTAAGCAGATGCTGGGAATAAAGGATTTATGGGGAGAATGGTGGGCAGAGAGGCAATGCTTGATACTTTGTTACTCTACAGATTTTTGATTTCCTGGATAATCAGATTTTTATAGCATGATATGCTCGATGAATAAATAATAGAACCCTTTCTGACTGATGATTGCTTTGTGTGTTTGTGTGGTACACACTATTCTTTATTATGGAGCCTTGGCCATAAATCTGAGCAAGACACACTTGAATATTATCTAGCAGTGTTTGCTCTATTTCTACCAAACATTTGGTTCATTTCCATTTTGTATGTAACTAGAGAAATAAAAAGAGGTTCAGCAATTCTAAATTAGAACTACACTCTCACATCAGTATTCTTTAAAATATCTTTTATTATCTTTGGTTTTCATGCAGCCATTCTCTTGTTACACCTTTGTATCACTTGTGTGAACTCATGCTTGTCCAAAGTTAATGGTGTTAAATTTTTCACTGCGTAAGATTTGGAAGAACAAATCATGCTTCAGAAATTAACAAATGTTCAATTTAATGCTCTTTTCAATACATTCCTGTTTCTTTTATAGAAAATACACTAGGCGTCTCAGGTTTTCAATCTTCAAGACTAAATGATTTCTGTTTTCTCAATGAAAAGAAGTTTAGTTTTTGTAAATCGTGATGGTTGGTCGTCATATATTCAACATTATTCCATAAGTGATTAGTTATTGAGGGTATGAACTATCAAAGTGTGAAGGGAAAGTACACATACTATTTTTTTTTTTGTTAGGATTCATAAGAATTACAATTCTTATGATGTCTATTAAACAGGAATTTAAAATTCTCTATTAACAGTACTTTGGTTTTTTAAACTTCTGTTCTTTTTATAAGTGAAACAATGTTTTGACAAGCAATGCTGCTTTAAAATTAAGGGGACAGTCAGTGGATTTTATTTTCATTTTACGGGACTGGTAAAAAATGCTTCAGATGAGCCTCCTTTTCAGAAGTTCTAAAGTAAAGCAGAGTAAAGAAGCTCAATAAAATTGACCATTCCATGATGTTCTTAGAAAAAATAAATTCTCATAGTTAAACACTCTGAGCGCAACAAACACCTGCGTTTTGGGAGCACAAAGTTAACTCTAAGAAATGGCTTTACAAATATATTCAAGAAATACCAGGAAAGACTGGTCTTTCCAGGACTTTCATTTCAAGTCCTGAGTCAACTGCTTTTTCTCACAGAAAGCAAAGCAAAATATCTTAGTGTTCTTGTAAAACCAGTAACTTGCAAAAGACCCCAATACTTTTGAAAAAGACACCAGTCCTTTCTGAAGGACTTTTCATATTAAGACTTTTTTATATTTCTCCCTTATTTGACCTGTATGTCAGAATGTTTCTTAATGGGTTCTCATGGATTTATTAAGGGTTAGGATGATAAGCTCGTCTTTCAGAAACCTCCAATCTGAATATGAGAGGGTGGGGTAAAATGTGTATGGAACTGTACAGAAAACATCATGTATTAGGGATAGCCATAAGCATTAATGGCTCAAATGTACTATAGCATTGTTTTTCCAGTATTTGTTTTGTTTTGCTCTGAAGATATTCTAATTCTTAAAACCTCAGTGAAAGCCATAAAGGAACAATTACACCAAATATACAACTTCAAAGTTTCTCCTATTTTAAGTTTTGTAGAAAATTTTAAAATATGTAACAGTTATATTTTTCAGAAGAAATTAGAAGGAATTACATATGTTACAATTTGAATTAGAACAGACTAGTACACCTTTATTATCCATAATGAAGAGAGTTAATATTTAAAAGGAGCAAAAGAACCGGCAAAAATTCTAAATGGAATTAGCTGAAAAACCCAATGTGCTTGTAGTTCAGAAAATGAAGTATTGTTTATAACCATTTTAATGCTTACTCTGTGTCCGTATGATCATCAGTAACTTTGTACGCAACTTATTTAGTAGAGTACAATATTTCGTTTAAGGAATATAGTAGCATTTCATTTCACAGACCAATATATCAGAATAATTCACTGCTGTCTTTTTGTTTAAAATCAAGATTATTCCTATATTTTCGAGTGAGAAGGTAAGTGCTTTGAATTCTTATACACAAGAGCTACGTGAAAGCTAGAGGAGTCAAGAATGTAGCTGGAACTATCTGTGGTTTTTTTTTTTTTTTTTTTTTTTCCTTTTTTTTTTTGTTGGGTCATGGGAGAGGGGAAAAATGTGCGGGGACTTTTTTTTGTTTTTTTTTTTTTTTTTTTGCCATTTGTTTACTGTGTGGTCATGGGCAAGCGAATTAATCTCTCTCTGGCACTGTTTTCTTATGTGTAAAAAAAAATAGAAATGGAGTCATTACAGGTTTACGTTAAAGTGATAGGTTTAGATTATAGAATAAAAGGTACTAAAATAATAAACAGTACTAGTGGAATTGGGAAATAAATACTTCAAGTAAAATAATTTTCCAGTCAATAGTGCAAAAACATTTGGTGTAATAAAGGGAGCTGATGTTCTGATGAGCTTCAAAAATTTCAGGTACTGCTATTTGCTTCTTACATGAGTATCATTATTGCATGGTCTATATTCACAGTTTAGCTGTTTAAAAAAAAACTTAGCATTTTTAAAGGCCATTAGTCATATGCCAATTAAATCATCTTGCCATATCATCTTTCTATGTTCTATTTTTCACTACTGAAATTTCAGACTGGAAAAAATAGAGAAGAAATACCATTGGTCCTAATTCCACTAGTCACAGAATTTGCCAAGATGTTGCATCTTTAAGATACAGCCCAATCTCTTAGACCTAAGATGTCTTTTTATTGTGTTCCCCAGACCATCATTTTTTTACAATAGGTCTCCAGTAAATTTTCTCTGAAGTGATTTACAGGTCTAGGGTTCTTTGCCGAATCAACTTTTCATCTGTATTCGTACATAAGCAACTGCACAAAGGTGAGACAACATTAGCCATTGCAGCTCAGTAGCCCTGGTGCTTGTACCTTAATGCTGTCTATTTAAACCCGTACCTTGATAGGTGGTCATTAAAATTAGCTGCTGTCAAAAAAATCTAATTCCTCTCACTTTTCTTTCCTTGTATGGGACTAGGTCTAACCAGGTAGCATCCACCACTGCATTGCTTACATGTAGAGATTGCTCCAAAGTATCAATTTTTTCTTGAAGTGTCGCTCTTGTCCTTCTACCACTTAATAAAGGTTTAAGAAACCATAATAACACCCAAGATGGAATGCAGTGTAATATTTCAGTGGCCCAGAGGCTTTATTCTCCATTAGAGGAAGAATAGAGTTTTGTGTGTTTGTTTCTCAGTGCTCTGAAGTCTGGGATACTGTATGTCACTGTAATCATTTAGCTAGGTAAGCCCTTGGTTTCAGAGCACCTGTAAGAATAATGGTGTCTTTGCAAATCTTCGCAAAATGTGTTGTGCACTCCAGTAAAATGCATCCTTCTTTCCGTCCTAAACCCATCCTGTTCTCCTGCTTGGTTTGAAAATCTGCTCTTGATCTATGATGTCCTGACTACTTCCACGCAACCTAAGGAAAAGGAAGATGAGTGTTTTCCAGCTTTCAGAACAATAGGAAATACTCTCAGAATTCAGTAGCAGTCGCCAATTAAGAATTTTGTTGTTTACTTGTCTGGCAGTGTTTTATTGCTTTGTTTACTACTAAGTGGTACTGGCACTCAGCATGTTACAATAACTGGCATATGTTAGGCCTCCCTCAAAGATACATGTAATTTTTACAATTTAATAAACATTGGTGGTTTAATGTTCTTTGTGGATTGTCCATAAAGATAAACTAAATAAGAAACTCATATTGTCAAATGTTTTAAATAAGAGACTACAAGAGCCCTATTTTCAAAAGGCTTATATTTTATATCCAAAAATACACGAGATCCAAAAATATACGAGATCTGTTCGAGATCTGTGACCTGAACAATACAAATAGCATTGATTTTATTGCTGTTGGAAACTGTAAAAATATTAGGTTTTAAAATTCATATATTCAAATATGTTTATTTTAATATGAATGTTGCTGCAAATGAAACATGCCAATTTCCTGATTTAGTGAGAAAATAAACCTGTTAATTTAGCAGGACAAGCCCATTATAATCAAACAGAGTTTAATCAGGAATTAAACACTCTTTGTAAAGTTATACCTTAGAATTATTAACAGAACTCTTTAATGTAATTCTCTATAGAAACTATGTAATGCAGTTTTAGTATTTGAAAAATTAGTTTTAATATAGCAACATTATTTGAGTAGAGATACCTGTCCAAGAAATGGCTATGTAAAGCAATGCCCAGCTCATGGTGTCACCTCTGTGGCACTCTGCTGATGCTCTGAACATCTCTCCCTGAGACACCAGGTACACAGCTGAGAGGTAATTTAGGTGGGAAATTTGCATAAAACACTAAAAGAACCTTAGTGAATTTCTTACAAAAAGTATCTGTTGTGGTTTAACCTCAGCTGGCAACTAAGCACCACCCAGCTGCTCACTCACTGCCCCCCAGTGGTGTGGGGGAGACAATCAGGACAAAAGTGAGAAAACTCAGAGTGAGAAAACTCATGGGTTGAGATAAAGTCAGTGTAATAGGTGAAGTAAAAGCCACATGCACAAGGTAGATGAATGTATTAATTCACCACTTCCCATGGTCAGGCAGGTGTTCAACTATCTCCAGGAAAGCAGGGCTCCATCACATGTAAGGGTTACTTTGTAAAGTAAGAGAAATGCCATCACTCCGAATGTCCCCTCTTTCCTTCCTCCTCTACCTAGTTTATAAGCTGAGCATGGCATCCTACGGTATGGAACACCCCTTTGGTCA